>NW_021822732.1:0-72500 GCF_901001165.1 Salmo trutta
TAAATTCTGTATTTTTGGAAATTCGAATACGTGCCATGAATATCAGTAAAATTCGGTTTACTCCTTGTAACTAAACATAGCAGCAGTTTCTGTAGTGTAGTGGTTATCACGTTCGCTTCACACGCGAAAGGTCCCTGGTTCGAAACCAGGTGGAAACAACGCTAATTGACACATTCAAGAAGTATCATAGTGATAACAGAGAAATTCATTAATGACATATTTTGGAAATTCGAATACCTGCCATGAATATCTTTACAATTCGGTTTACTCCTTGCAGATAATTGTAGCAGCAGTTTCTGTAGTGTAGTGGTTATCACGTTTGCTTCACACGTGAAAAGTCCCTGGTTCGAAACCCGACGGAAACAACGCTAATTGACACATTCAAGAAGTATGATAGTGATAACACAGAAATTCATTAATGACTTATTTTGGAAATTCGAATACGTGCCATGAATATCGGTAAAATTCGTTTTACTCCTTGCAGCTAATTGTAGCAGCAGTTTCTGTAGTGTAGTGGTTATCACGTTCGCTTCACACGCTAAAGGTCCCTGGTTCGAAACCCGGCGGAAACAAAGCTTATTGACACATTCAAGAAGTACTATAGCGGTAACAGAGAATTTCATTGATGCCTTATTTTGGAAATTCGAATACGTGCAATGAATATCTGTAAAATTCGGTTTACTCCTTGCAGATAATTGTAGCAGCAGTTTCTGTAGTGTAGTGGTTATCACGTTTGCTTCACACGTGAAAAGTCCCTGGTTCGAAACCCGGCGGAAACAACGCTAATCGACACATTCAAGAAGTATCATAGTGATAACAGAGAAATTCATTAATGACTTATTTTGGAAATTCAAATACGTGCCATGAATTTCGGTAAAATTTGGTTTACTCCTTGCAGCTAATTGTAGCAGTAGTTTCTTTAGTCTGGTGGTTATCACGTTTGCTTAACACGCAAAGGTCCTCGGTTCGAAACCGGGTGGAAACAGTGTTCTTTGACATGTGCAGTAGGTACTGTACTTTTAACAGAGAAAATATATTTTCATATATTCTGTATTTTGGAAATTCGACTACGTGCCATGAATATCTATAAAATTCGGTTTACTCATTGCAGATAATTTTAGCAGCAGTTTCTGTAGTGTAGTGGTTGTCATGTTTGCTTCACAGGCAAAAGGTCCCTAGTTCGAAACTGGGTGGAAACAACGCTCATTGACACATTCAAGAAGTACTATAACGGTAACAGAGAATTTCATTACTGCCTTATTTTGGAAGTTCGAATAAGTGCCATGAATATCAGTAAAATTCGGATTACTCCTTGTAGCTAAATGTAACAGCAGTTTCTGTAGTGTAGTGGTAATCACGTTCGCTTAACACGCGAAAGGTCCTCGGTTCGAAACCGGGCGGAAACAGTGCTCTTTGACACGTGCAGTAGGCACTATACGTTTAACAGTGAATAGTTAATTTCACAAATTCTGTATTTTGGAAATTCGAATACGTGCCATGAATATCAGTAAAATTCGGTTTACTCCTTGTAGCTAAACATAGCAGCAGTTTCTGTAGTGTAGTGGTTATCACGTTCGCTTCACACGCGAAAGGTCCCTGGTTCGAAACCAGGTGGAAACAACGCTAATTGACACATTCAAGAAGTATCATAGTGATAACAGAGAAATTCATTAATGACATATTTTGGAAATTCGAATACGTGTCATGATATCAGTAAAATTCGGTTTACTCCTTGCAGATAATTGTAGCAGCAGTTTCTGTAGTGTAGTGGTTATCACGTTTGCTTCACACGTGAAAAGTCCCTGGTTCGAAACCCGGAAGAAACAACGCTAATTGACACATTCAAGAAGTATCATAGTGATAACAGAGAAATTCATTAATGACTTATTTTGGAAATTTGAATACGTGCCATGAATATCGGTAAAATTCGGTTTACTCCTTGCAGCTAAATGTAGCAGCAGTTTCTGTAGTGTAGTGGTTATCACGTTCGCTTCACACGCGAAAGGTCCCTGGTTCGAAACCCGGCGGAAACAACGCTCATTGACAAATTCAAGAAGTACTATAGCGGTAACAGAGAATTTCATTGATGCCTTATTTTGGAAATTCGAATACGTCCCATGAATATCGGTAAAATTCGGTTTACTCCTTGAAGCTAATTGTAGCAGCAGTTTCTGTAGTTTAGTGGTTATCACTTCGAACCGAGGACGTGAAAGGTCCTTGGTTCGAAACCGGGCGGAAACAGTGCTCTTTGACATGTGCAGTAGGTACTATACTTTTAACAGAGAATAGTTATTTTCATAAATACCTAATTTTGGAAATTTGAACACGTGCCATGAATATCTGTAAAATTCGGTTTACTCCTTGTAGCAAAATGTAACAGCAGTTTCTGTAGTGTAGTAATTATCACGTTTGCTTCACACGCGAAAGGTCCCTGGTTCGAAACCAGGCGGAAACAACGCTCATTGACAAATTCAAGAAGTACCGTTGTGGTAACAGAGAATTTCATTAGTGCCTTAATTTGGAAATTCGAATACCTGCCATGAATATCTTTACAATTCGGTTTACTCCTTGCAGATAATTGTAGCAGCAGTTTCTGTAGTGTAGTGGTTATCACGTTTGCTTCACACGTGAAAAGTCCCTGGTTCGAAACCCGACGGAAACAACGCTAATTGACACATTCAAGAAGTATGAAAGTGATAACACAGAAATTCATTAATGACTTATTTTGGAAATTCGAATACGTGCCATGAATATCGGTAAAATTCGGTTTACTCCTTGCAGCTAATTGTAGCAGCAGTTTCTGTAGTCTAGTGGTTATCACGTTTGCTTAACACGCAAAGGTCCTCGGTTTGAAACCGGGTGGAAACAGTGCTCTTTGACATGTGCAGTAGGTACTGTACTTTTAACAGAGAAAAGTTATTTTCATATATTCTGTATTTTGGAAATTCGAATACGTGCCATGAATATCTGTAAAATTCGGTTTACTCATTGCAGATAATTGTAGCAGCAGTTTCTGTAGTGTAGTGGTTATCATGTTTGCTTCACACGCGAAAGGTCCCTGGTTCGAAACCGGGCGGAAACAACGCTAATTGACACATTCAAGAAGTATCTTAGTGATAACAGAGAAATTCATTAATGACTTATTTTGGAAATTTGAATACGTGCCATGAATATCTGTAAAATTCGGTTTACTCCTTGCAGCTAATTGTAGAAGCAGTTTCTGTAGTGTAGTGGTTATCATGTTTGCTTAACACGCAATAGGTCCTCGGTTCGAAACCGGGCGGAAACAGTGCTCTTTGACACGTGCAGTAGGCACTGCACTTTTAACAGAGAATAGTTATTTTCATAAATACCTTATTTTGGAAATTCGAACGCGTGCCATGAATATCTGTAAAATTTGGTTTACTCCTTGTAGCAAAATGTAACAGCAGTTTCTGTAGTGTAGTATTTATCACGTTTGCTTCACACGCGAAAGGTCCCTGGTTCAAAACCAGGCGGAAACAACGCTCATTGACAAATTCAAGAAGTACTCTAGTGGTAACAGAGAATTTCATTAGTTCCTTATTTTGGAAATTCGAATACCTGCCATGAATATCTTTAAAATTCGGTTTACTCCTTGCAGCTAATTGTAGCAGCAGTTTCTGTACTGTAGTGGTTATCACATTTGCTTTACACGCGAAAGGTCCTCGGTTTGAAACCTGGCAGAAACAGTGCTCTTTGACACATGCAGTAGGTAATGTACTTTAAACAGAGAATAGTTATTTTCATAAATGCCTTATTTTGGAAATTCGAATACGTGCCATGAATATCTGTAAAATTCGGTTTACTCCTTGTAGCAAAATGTAGCAGCAGTTTCTGTTGTGTAGTGGTTATCACGTTTGATTAACACGCGAAAGGTCCTCGGTTCGAAACCGGGCGGAAACAGGGCACTTTGTCACGTGCAGTAGGCACTGTACTTTTAACAGAGAATAGTTATTTTCATAAATTCTGTATTTTGGAAATTCGAGTACGTGCCATGAATATCTGTAAAATTCAGTTTACTCCTTGCAGAAAAGTCAAGCAGCAGTTTCTGTAGTGTAGCGGTTATCACATTCGCTTTACATGTGAAAGGTCCTCGGTTCGAAACCGGGTGGAAACAGTGCTATTTGACACGTGCAGTAGGTACTGTACTTTTAACAGAGAATAGTTTTTTTCATAAATGCCTAATTTTGGAAATTTCAACACGTGCCATGAATATCAGTAAAATTCGGTTTACTCCTTGCAGGTAATTGTAGCAGCAGTTTCTGTAGTGTAGTGGTTATCACGTTTGCTTCACACGTGAAAAGTCCCTGGTTCGAAACCCGGCGGAAACAAAGCTAATTGACACATTCAAGAAGTATCATAGTGATAACAGAGAAATTCATTAATGACTTATTTTGGAAATTTGAATACGTGCCATGAATATCGGTAAAATTCGGTTTACTCCTTGCAGATAATTGTAGCAGCAGTTTCTGTAGTGTAGTGGTTATCACGTTAGCTTCACACGTGAAAAGTCCCTGGTTCGAAAACCGGCGGAAACAAAGCTAATTGACACATTTAAGAAGTATCATAGTGATAACAGAGAAATTCATTAATGACTTATTTTGGAAATTCGAATACGTGCCATGAATATCTGTAAAATTCGGTTTACTCCTTGTAGCAAAATCTAGCAGCAGTTTCTGTAGTGTAGTGGTTATCAAGTTTGCTTAACACGCGAAAGGTCCTCGGTTTGAAACCGGGTGGAAACAGTGCTCTTTGACACGTCCAGTAAGGTACTGTACTTTTAACAGAGAAAAGTTATTTTCATAAATTCTGTATTTTGGAAGTTCGAATACGTGCCATGAATATCAGTAAAATTCGGTTTACTCCTTGTAGCTAAATATAGCAGCAGTTTCTGTAGTGTAGTGGTAATCACGTTCGCTTAACACGCGAAAGGTCCTCAAATCGAAACCGGGCGGAAACAGTGCTCTTTGACACGTGCAGTAGGCACTATACGTTTAACAGAGAATAGTTATTTTCATAAATTCTGTATTTTGGAAATTCGAATACGTGCCATGAATATCAGTAAAATTCGGTTTACTCCTTGTAGCTAAACGTAGCAGCAGTTTCTGTAGTGTAGTGGTTATCACGTTCGCTTCACACGCGAAAGGTCCCTGTTTTGAAACCAGGCGGAAACAACGCTAATTGACACATTCAAGAAGTATCATAGTGATAACAGAGAAATTCATTAATGACATATTTTGGAAATTCGAATACGTGCAATGAATATCGGTAAAATTCGGTTTACTCCTTGCAGCTAATTGTAGCAGCAGTTTCTGTAGTCTGGTAGTTATCATGTTTGCTTAACACGCAAAGGTCCTCGGTTTGAAACCGGGTGGAAACAGTGTTCTTTGACATGTGCAGTAGGTACTGTACTTTTAACAGAGAAAAGTTATTTTCATATATTCTGTATTTTGGAAATTCGAATACGTGCCATGACTATCTGTAAAATTCGGTTTACTCATTGCAGATAATTGTAGCAGCAGTTTCTGTAGTGTAGTGGTTATCATGTTTGCTTCACACGCAAAAGGTCCCTGGTTCGAAACCGGGTGGAAACAACGCTCATTGACACATTCAAGAAGTACTATAACGGTAACAGAGAATTTCATTAATGCCTTATTTTGGAAATTTGAATACGTGCCATGAATATCTGTAAAATTCGGTTTACTCCTTGTAGCAAAATCTAGCAGCAGTTTCTGTAGTGTAGTGGTTATCAAGTTTGCTTAACCTGTTGAGGATCTTATCCCGATCTTATCCCGGTATTGGGATTCATTGTCATGTGACCATGGCGGGGAATTCAAAACTGCAAGAGTAATCATTTCAAAAAATCAAATAATCAACTATTTTCCTCCATTTGAAAGATATATCTCCTAAATCTAACCACGCTGTCCGATTTTCAGAGGCATTACGGAGAATGCATAAAGTTAGGTTATGTGAGGAGAGTACATTGACAATAGCTGCGTGTAATGTTTAGCCAATTCAAAGAAGGGCATCAACAGACAGAAAACTAGCTAGAATTATGCACTTACCTTTGACAATCTGCATCAGATGACACTCATAGGACATTATGTTATACAATACATGCATTTTTAGTTCCATCAAGTTCATATTTATATCCAAAAACAGCATTTACAGTCGCGGTGAAATTCAGAATTTTTTTCGGCTCGAATGCACCCAGTGAATCCAGCATTGCAAATCACGGAATTACTATTCGAAAACATTGGTAAATTATAATATTGTCATTCAAAGAATAATATATTATCATCTCGTAATTGCTACCGAATGGCCAGATCTCAAAATAACTTTACTGGGAAATCACATTTTGCATAAACTGGGTACTATGCTAACAACAATAAGCTATATGCTAAGCTAAGCTAAGCTATACCGTTAGCATTAGCATCATCTAATATCGATAATAACATTCTAAATATCCCCTTACCTTTGATTATCTCCATCAGAAGGCGCTGCCAGAGATCCCAGGTCCAGAACAAATGTGGTTTCTTTTGACAAAGTTCATAATTTATGTCCAAATAGTTAGCGTTCAGTAGGCTCCCACAAAATGAGGTGGGCAGTGTAAAGTCACGTCGAAAAGCTAAAGAAAACCTAGTAAATAATCTATTTACGTTTGTTTAAACATGTCAAACGTTGTTCATCATTAATCTTTTGGTCCATTTTTAACGTGAAACATCAGTAAACATCAGTAATATTTTCACACAACCTATCAAGTGTCTAGAATAAACGATAATGACAAAGGCACTCTTCTCAGATTCATGCGCAGGCGCAAAAAATGAAGTGATGACGTGTCAACTTGTAAGCTTTCTTATTCGGTCTGTATTCATCACAGATGCTTCCAACAACTTTCTAAAGATCGTTGACATCTAGTGGAAGCAGTAGGAGTTGCGAACTGAATCCTTTCTCACTGTGGTATCTTTAAAACAATGACACTAAATAGTACAGTCACAAAATTCTCTTTTTTTTTAATCTATTTTTCACAGGTTTTTGCCTGCAATATGAGTTTTGTTATACTTACAGACACCATTCAAACTGTTTTAGAAAATTCAGAGTGTTTTCTTTCCGAATGTGTTAATAATATGCATATCCTAGCTTCTGAGTTGGTGTAGGAGGCAGTTAAAAATTGCCACATATTTTTTTCAAAATTCTCAATACTGCCCCCGTGGCCCGTAGAGGTTAACACGCGAAAGGTCCTCGGTTTGAAACCGGGTGGAAACAGTGCTCTTTGACTCGTCCAGTAAGGTACTGTACTTTTAACAGAGAAAAGTTATTTTCATAAATTCTGTATTTTGGAAGTTCGAATACGTGCCATGAATATCAGTAAAATTCGGTTTACTCCTTGTAGCTAAATCTAGCAGCAGTTTCTGTAGTGTAGTGGTTATCAAGTTTGCTTAACACGCGAAAGGTCCTCGGTTTGAAACCGGGTGGAAACAGTGCTCTTTGACACGTCCAGTAAGTTACTGTACTTTTAACAGAGAAAAGTTATTTTCATAAATTCTGTATTTTGGAAGTTCGAATACGTGCCATGAATATCAGTAAAATTCGGTTTACTCCTTGTAGCTAAATGTAGCAGCAGTTTCTGTAGTGTAGTGGTAATCACGTTCGCTTAACACGCGAAAGGTCCTCAAATCGAAACCGGGCGGAAACAGTGCTCTTTGACACGTGCAGTAGGCACTATACGTTTAACAGAGAATAGTTATTTTCATAAATTCTGTATTTTGGAAATTCGAATACGTGCCATGAATATCAGTAAAATTCGGTTTACTCCTTGTAGCTAAACGTAGCAGCAGTTTCTGTAGTGTAGTGGTTATCACTTCGAACCGAGGACGTGAAAGGTCCTTTGTTCGAAACCGGTCGGAAACAGTGCTCTTTGACATGTGCAGTAGGTACTATACTTTTAACAGAGAATAGTTATTTTCATAAATACCTAATTTTGGAAATTTGAACACGTGCCATGAATATCTGTAAAATTCGGTTTACTCCTTGTAGCAAAATGTAACAGCAGTTTCTGTAGTGTAGTAATTATCACGTTTGCTTCACACGCGAAAGGTCCCTGGTTCGAAACCAGGCGGAAACAACGCTCATTGACAAATTCAAGAAGTACCGTTGTGGTAACAGAGAATTTCATTAGTGCCTTATTTTGGAAATTCGAATACCTGCCATGAATATCTTTACAATTTGGTTTACTCCTTGCAGATAATTGTAGCAGCAGTTTCTGTAGTGTAGTGGTTATCACGTTTGCTTCACACGTGAAAAGTCCCTGGTTCGAAACCCGGTGGAAACAACGCTAATTGACACATTCAAGAAGTATCATAGTGATAACAGAGAAATTCATTAATGACTTATTTTGGAAATTCGAATACGTGCCATGAATATCGGTAAAATTCGGTTTACTCCTTGCAGCTAATTGTAGCAGCAGTTTCTGTAGTGTAGTGGTTATCACGCTTGCTTAAAACGCAAAGGTCCTCGTTTCGAAACCGGGTGTAAACAGTGCTCTTTGACATGTGCAGTAGGTACTGTACTTTTAACAGAGAAAAGTTATTTTCATATATTCTGTATTTTGGAAATTCCAATACGTGCCATGAATATCTGTAAAATTCGGTTTACTCCTTGCAGCTAATTGTACCAGCAGTTTCTGTACTGTAGTGGTTATCACATTCGCTTTACACGCGAAATGTCCTTGGTTTGAAACCGGGCAGAAACAGTGCTCTTTGACACATGCAGTAGGTACTGTACTTTAAATAGAGAATAATTATTTTCATAAATGCCTTATTTTGGAAATTCGAATACGTGCCATGAATATCTGTAAAATTCGGTTTACTTCTTGCAGAAAAATCTAGCAGCAGTTTCAGTAGTCTAGTGGTTATCACGTTTGCTTTACACGCGAAATGTCCTCGGTTCGTAAAATGGGTGGAAACAGTGCTCTTTAACACGTGCAGTAGGTACTATACTTTTAACAGAGAATAATTATTTTCATAAATACCTAATTTTGGAAATTCGAATACGTGCCATGAATATCGGTAAAATTCGGTTTACTCCTTGCAGCTAATTGTAGCAGCAGTTTCTGTAGTGTAGTGGTTATCACGCTTGCTTAAAACGCAAAGGTCCTCGGTTCGAAACCGGGTGTAAACAGTGCTCTTTGACATGTGCAGTAGGTACTGTACTTTTAACAGAGAAAAGTTATTTTCATATATTCTGTATTTTGGAAATTCCAATACGTGCCATGAATATCTGTAAAATTCGGTTTACTCCTTGCAGCTAATTGTACCAGCAGTTTCTGTACTGTAGTGGTTATCACATTCGCTTTACACGCGAAATGTCCTTGGTTTGAAACCGGGCAGAAACAGTGCTCTTTGACACATGCAGTAGGTACTGTACTTTAAATAGAGAATAATTATTTTCATAAATGCCTTATTTTGGAATTCGAATACGTGCCATGAATATCTGTAAAATTCGGTTTACTTCTTGCAGAAAAATCTAGCAGCAGTTTCAGTAGTCTAGTGGTTATCACGTTTGCTTTACACGCGAAATGTCCTCGGTTCGAAAAATGGGTGGAAACAGTGCTCTTTAACACGTGCAGTAGGTACTATACTTTTAACAGAGAATAATTATTTTCATAAATACCTAATTTTGGAAATTCGAATACGTGCCATGAATATCTGTAAAATTCGGTTCACTCCTTGCAGATAATTTTAGCAGCAGTTTCTGTAGTGTAGTGGTTATCACGTTTGCTTCACACGTGAAAAGTCCCTGGTTCGAAACCTGGCGGAAACAACGCTAATTGACACATTCAAGAAGTATCTTAGTGATAACAGAGAAATTCATTAATGACTTATTTTGGAAATTTGAATACGTGCCATGAATATCTGTAAAATTCGGTTTACTCCTTGCAGCTAATTGTAGAAGCAGTTTCTGTAGTGTAGTGGTTATCATGTTTGCTTAACACGCAATAGGTCCTCGGTTCGAAACCGGGCGGAAACAGTGCTCTTTGACACGTGCAGTAGGCACTGCACTTTTAACAGAGAATAGTTATTTTCATAAATACCTTATTTTGGAAATTCGAACGCGTGCCATGAATATCTGTAAAATTTGGTTTACTCCTTGTAGCAAAATGTAACAGCAGTTTCTGTAGTGTAGTATTTATCACGTTTGCTTCACACGCGAAAGGTCCCTGGTTCAAAACCAGGCGGAAACAACGCTCATTGACAAATTCAAGAAGTACTCTAGTGGTAACAGAGAATTTCATTAGTTCCTTATTTTGGAAATTCGAATACCTGCCATGAATATCTTTAAAATTCGGTTTACTCCTTGCAGCTAATTGTAGCAGCAGTTTCTGTACTGTAGTGGTTATCACATTTGCTTTACACGCGAAAGGTCCTCGGTTTGAAACCTGGCAGAAACAGTGCTCTTTGACACATGCAGTAGGTAATGTACTTTAAACAGAGAATAGTTATTTTCATAAATGCCTTATTTTGGAAATTCGAATACGTGCCATGAATATCTGTAAAATTCGGTTTACTCCTTGTAGCAAAATGTAGCAGCAGTTTCTGTTGTGTAGTGGTTATCACGTTTGATTAACACGCGAAAGGTCCTCGGTTCGAAACCGGGCGGAAACAGGGCACTTTGTCACGTGCAGTAGGCACTGTACTTTTAACAGAGAATAGTTATTTTCATAAATTCTGTATTTTGGAAATTCGAGTACGTGCCATGAATATCTGTAAAATTCAGTTTACTCCTTGCAGAAAAGTCAAGCAGCAGTTTCTGTAGTGTAGCGGTTATCACATTCGCTTTACATGTGAAAGGTCCTCGGTTCGAAACCGGGTGGAAACAGTGCTATTTGACACGTGCAGTAGGTACTGTACTTTTAACAGAGAATAGTTATTTTCATAAATGCCTAATTTTGGAAATTTCAACACGTGCAATGAATATCAGTAAAATTCGGTTTACTCCTTGCAGGTAATTGTAGCAGCAGTTTCTGTAGTGTAGTGGTTATCACGTTTGCTTCACACGTGAAAAGTCCCTGGTTCGAAACCCGGCGGAAACAAAGCTAATTGACACATTCAAGAAGTATCATAGTGATAACAGAGAAATTCATTAATGACTTATTTTGGAAATTTGAATACGTGCCATGAATATCGGTAAAATTCGGTTTACTCCTTGCAGCTAATTGTAGCAGCAGTTTCTGTAGTGTAGTGGTTATCACGTTAGCTTCACACGTGAAAAGTCCCTGGTTCGAAAACCGGCGGAAACAAAGCTCATTGACACATTCAAGAAGTACAATAGCGGTAACAGAGAATTTCATTGATGCATTATTTTGGAAATTCGAATACGTGCCATGAATATCTGTAAAATTCGGTTTACTCCTTGCTGATAATTGTAGCAGCAGTTTCTGTAGTGTAGTGGTTATCACGTTTACGTCACACGTGAAAATTCCCTGGTTCGAAACCCGGCGGAAACAACGCTAATTGACACATTCAAGAAGTATCATAGTGATAACAGAGAAATTCATTAATGACTTATTTTGGAAATTCGAATACGTGCCATGAATATCGGTAAAATTCGGTTTACTCCTTGCAGCTAATTGTAGCAGCAGTTTCTGTAGTATGGTGGTTATCACGTTTGCTTAACATGCAAAGGTCCTCGGTTCGAAACCGGGTGGAAACAGTGTTCTTTGACATGTGCAGTAGGTACTGTACTTTTAACAGAGAAAAGTTATTTTCATATATTCTGTATTTTGGAAATTCGAATACGTGCCATGAATATCTGTAAAATTCGGTTTACTCATTGCAGATAATTGTAGCAGCAGTTTCTGTAGTGTAGTGGTTAACATGTTTGCTTCACACGCAAAAGGTCCCTGGTTCGAAACCGGGCGGAAACAATGCTCATTGACACATTCAAGAAGTACTATAATGGTAAAAGAGAATTTCATTAATGCCTTATTTTGGAAATTCGAATACGTGCCATGAATATCTGTAAAATTCGGTTTACTCCTTGTAGCAAAATCTAGCAGCAGTTTCTGTAGTGTAGTGGTTATCACGTTCGCTTAACACGCGAAAGGTCCTCGGGTGTGTTATAAATATATTTGATAAGCTGGTCTATTGCGCAACACTTATCTGCTGATACAAAAGACACATTCTGTGTTGTACTGATACTAGCTATACACGCACACCTAGAAACAGATTGGCCGAATTAGACCTTACACAGCACTGATAAAATAGGAAATGACCTGATCACAGGGGTCAACGTCCAGTCTCGCAATAATATCTTGTGACTACAGAGATACACAGACAAGGACTCAGCACAAAGTACACACACAAACCCATCCCAGAGGGCTGGGTCAGCGGAACAAAGAACACACTCATGGACCAATGGGGAGTCGATCCCGACCCGAGACCAGATCGTCACTCCACTCATCGACCAGTCAGGAGGACGAATCTACAAGACTCAACATACGTCATTACATTACTGTTACGAACCGGCTCAAAGTTCGTAACAAAAGGGAGACAACGTGGAGACAAAGGGTAACAAAAATATATATTTATTAAATAAAACAACTAAGAAGGTAACAATGGCATGTGTAATCAGTAATCAGTAGTGTAAGTGAGTGTGTTGCATACTTGAATGTAATAATGCAGAGTGTTGAAAGGTGCCAAAGCAAATAACCAAGAAAACCACAAAACTACACAACCAAAAACAACAAGGTGTCTGTGTGGAGAGAGTCTCCTCAATGAATGGGGAAGAGGTCCATTTATCCTGGGAAACACCTGAGCCCAGGTGTTTCCCATTCATCTGACGACCCTTCCAACTCCGCCCACCGGCCTCCTAATAAAGAAACAAGAACAAGAGAGAATACGGCAGACAGAGTGGGAGGGTCGTCACACCCCCCCCCATAAAACCGGGGACCAACAAGGGCCCCGGAACAACACCAGCCTCTGCGTCCCAAATCTACAAGAGGTTACATGTGCACCTTCCACTTGCCCCAGCCAACCTCCTTCTCCCCAGACCTCAGCAACCTTTGTGTACAGGAAGCAACTTTTAAGAGGAAAGAAGAAAACGAGACCAGGAGGGAACAGACAGGAACGACAGAACACGACAACACCAAACAACGGTCAGTCACATAAATATTCAGGAACAGGGCGCACGAGAGAGCGCATCAGCAATCACGTTATCAGTTCCCCGGATATGCCTCACATCGAGATCGAAGGATTGTAAAAATAAACACCATCTCATTATCCTCTGATTGGGACACATCATGGACCTGAAAAAGGTGAGAGGGTTATGGTCGGTGTAGACCACAATAGGTACTACCCCCGACCCAACATACACTTCAAAGTGTTGTAGCGCCCAAATGAGTGCTAGCGCTTCTTTTTCAATGACCGAGTAGTTCAACTGACAACGATCAAATTTCCTGGAAAAGAAACTAACAGGCCTCTCAACCCCAGACACATCTGCTTGCAGCAAAACTGCACCTGCCCCCACATGACTAGCATCCACCTGCAAGGTAAATGACAAATCCACACGAGGAGCAGCCAGCACCGGAGTTGAGGTAAGCAACCTCTTTGCATCTTCAAAAGCCTGTTGACAATGAGAAGACCATACGTAAACAGCCTTAGCTTTCAACAATTCTGTCAAGGGAGCGACCACAGTAGAAAAGTTCCTACAAAATCCACGGTAGTAACCAATCATTCCCAAGAAACGCATAAGTTCCTTTTTTGTAGTTGGTGGTGGAAAAGCATCAATAGCTACCACTTTAGCCCGAACCGGACGCACTTCACCCTGCCCAACCACCTTTCCAAGGTATGTAACAGTTGCCTGAGCAAACTCACATTTAGCCAAATTGATCGTGAGGTGACCTGCAGCCAGCCGCTCAAACAAGGCTTGAATACGAGACAGATGTTCCTCCCAGGTATCTGCATATATCACTACATCGTCCAGATAAACAGCGCACCCGGCCAGCCCTGCAACAACCCTGTTCATAAGTCGCTGAAAAGTGGCAGGTGCATTACGCAGGCCAAAACTCATAACCGAATACGAGTACAGACCAGAGGGTGTAATAAAGGCAGAGATTTCACGTGCCCTACTCGTTAGGGGCACCTGCCAATAGCCCTTTAACAGGTCAAATTTGCTCACAAACTTAGCTGCTCCGACTTTATCTACGCAGTCCTCCATTCGAGGAAGAGGAAATGAATCTGGCTTAGTGACAGCATTTACCTTACGGTAGTCCGTACAAAATCTGTTTGTTCCATCCGGTTTACTGACCAATATACAGGGAGAAGCCCAACTGGAGAAAGAAGGCTCTGCTATCTTACTCTCCAGCATATAGCTGACCTCAGCATCCAGACAACGCAGTTTCTCTGCAGAAACTCTATAGTACCGCTGACGAATAGGGTCAGCATCTCCAATGTCAATATCATGCTCTATCAAGTTGGTACGTGTTGGTATATCAGAAAACAATTCTGGAAATTTCCGAATCAGATCAACCATCTCTTTTCGCTCATCCACAGGTAGATGGTTAAGAAGGTTGTCCAAAATATCCAGTGTCTCTGAATTTTTCAATCTACCTTGCAATATGCAATCGTCGGGACCAGGAACACCTTCCTCATCATGCACAGACCTAGCATGAGAAGAACCAAAGGATGTAACGGTATCAGCCAAAAGAACAGGTTTACCGTCCTCTTTAGACTCCCACTGTTCAGTCTCCGTTGAACGTGCATAATAGGGTTTTAACAAATTTACATGGCACAGTTGGTGTGCTTTTCTCCGTTCTGGAGTGGCAACTAGATAATTCTGCTCAGTGTACTGGCGCACCACTGTATATGGACCTTGAAACTTGGCTTGAAAAGGAGAACCAATAATTGGCAGCAGAGCAAGAACCTGGTCACCTGGACTAAAGTGACGAGGCTCAGTTCGACGATCAAATATGCCCTTCATCCTTTCCTGTGAAGATGATAGCTTTTCTTTCGCCATTTCACCAGCGGCATACAAGCGTCGCCGGAAATCACACACATACGATAACAAGGACTGAGGAGGCTCGGGAGACTTCCAATCATCCTGGAGAACAGATAAAAGTCCACGCACCCTATGTCCAAACACAAGGTCATTTGGACTGAAACCTGTGCTCTCCTGTGAAACCTCCCTAGCGGCTAACAGTAACCAAGGCAACCCCTCCTCCCAATCCTTATCCATCTCAGTACAATAAGCTCTCAACAAAGACTTAAGTGTTTGATGGAAACGTTCCAGTGCTCCCTGACTTTGCGCATGATAGGCGCTAGACAAATTGTGTTTAATATGGAGCTGTTGTAAAACCTGACCAAAGAGAGTAGAGGTGAAATTTGATCCTTGATCACTCTGAATGACCTTAGGGATTCCAAAAAGTGAGAAAAACTGAGTCAAAGCTTTTAACACAGACTTAGTCGTGATAGACCGGAGAGGATAAGCAGCCGGAAACCTAGTGGTCTGACACATCACAGTCAACAAGTAATTACTACCTTTTTTAGAACGTGGCAGAGGACCAACACAATCAATAATCAGGTACTCAAAAGGTTGGCTGAGTACCGGAATAGGAAACAGTGGTACCGGCTTAATAGCTTGATTAGGTTTACCAGTTAATTGACAGGTGTGACAAGTTTTGATAAACTCAGAAACATCTCTCTTCAATCCAGGCCAAAAGAAATGTCTTAATATACGATTGTAGGTTTTCCTCACACCCATATGTCCAGCCACATCATTGTGAGAAGTGGTCAAAACCAACTCACGAAGCTTAACTGGTACAACAACCTGACTAATCGCCTCCCCCAGAAAACAACTACCATGAGACATCCACTTTCTCATCAGGACATCCTCTTGGAGAAAATATCCATGTGCAACATCTCCCAACTGTTCCACAGGCACAATTTGGTCACGCAACTTCTCTAATGTGGGGTCAGTCCGTTGCGCATCGATTAGATCGGAGCGGGGTACAGTTAACGGAATAACGGGGAAAACAGTGATAGACGTCTTTGTGGTATTCTCATTTACCGACGCAGTAACTAGATCGCCATGGATCATAGAACGCGTCACTGCACACGCAGAGAACACCTCTGGGAAACTCTGCGCACTCTCATCAGGAATCCCTACAATTACCGGTGTAGTGGAAACCACTAGAGCTGGAGACACAACAGGCCACACACGCTCACCAGCCAAGTTATTCCCAAGGATAACGTCAATACCCTCAATAGGCAATGAAGGACGCACCCCCACAACAACCTCACCTTTCACCAGTCCACAATCCAACATTAATCTATGCAATGGAACTGACAGAGTGTTCAAACCTATTCCCCTAATTAGCACGCTATTCCCTGAATCAGTCTCAGCAGAGAAGGGTAACAGAGATTCCAACACAAATGATTCAGAGGCACCTGTGTCTCTTAGGATCTTCACTGGCACTAGGTTCTTACTTCCTAACAGAGACACAAAACCCTCCGTAATGAAAGGTAAATAGTCTCGATCAATATGGACTTTCACCTGCCCCTGGGCATGAGACAATGTGTCAGGAGTAAACTGATGTGGAACAAGCGCAGCTAACGCCGTAGGCTTAGATTTAACATAAGTACCTGTACTGAACTTATCCCTAGATCTAAGAACCGGACATTCGTTTTTCCAATGACCTGAGCTTTGACAGTAGTGACACTCTTGACCAAAGTCAGTTTTACCACGGGAGTCAGGCTCAACCCTAGTTGAATAAAACTCTGCCCGTGAACCAGAGTATCTCGGTGACCGAGGTCCAAATCTCTCCGAACGTCTCCACTCACTCCGTATACGGGGCTCTACAAAAACAGTTTTGTGAGTCAAAACATATTCATCTGCCAAAACCGCAGCTTCAGCGACAGTTTTAACTTTCCGTTCGTTAATATACGTGGCTATACGATCAGGGACTGTGTCCTTAAATTGCTCTAACATAATCAGCTCACACAGCCCTTGGAAAGTCATAACTGCAGAGGCGGAACACCAGCGATTAAACTGTGAAGATAATTGTCGCACAAACTCAACATGAGTTTGTTTATCATCCCTTTTTAAAGTTCTAAATCGTTGGCGGTAAGCCTCAGGAACCAATTCGTAAATCTGTAACACCGCCGTTTTAACCTTATCATAACTGACACTGTCGGCTACACTAAGAGCTGAATATGCTTCCTGCGCTTTACCAGTCAGCACACATTGCAACATCAAAGCGCGATCAGAATCAGGCCAACTCCTAGCGTTAGCAACACGCTCAAACAACAAAAAGAACGTCTCAGGATCCTTTTCATTAAACTGAGGCAACAACCGTAAATTCCCAACAATGTCAAATGTGTCCGGGGCACGACCAAAAAAGGAACGATTCCTAAGTAATTCTGGGTCACCTTCCCAGAGCAAACTCTCTCCTGAGAGCTTTCCTTCCCTAACCAACTCTAGTCGCTCTTGTTGCAGCTTGATTTTAGCACGCTCGATATCCTGTTTAAATTCCAATTCCTTTTCATGTTTTAACTGATCAGCAGTCAATTCCTTTTCATATTTTAACTGATCAGCAGTCAATTCCTTTTCATGTTTTAACTGATCAGCAGCCAATTCCTTTTCATATTTCAACCGATCGTGCTCTTGCTGTAACAGAAGCAGCTCTTTCTGCTGTTCAAAAAGAAGATTACTAGGACTAACCGATGGAGCGGTAATTGTGACATATCGGGGAGACGGCGAGTCCTCAGCAGAGACTGCCCCAGTGGTAACGTCAAGAATACCACTCTCCATCAGATTGGCCTTCAATATTAACCTAATGGAATTTTTTAGACGTTTATCACTAATTTCAATTTTATAGTGTTCAGCAACCTTCAACAGCTGTTCTTTAGTACATAAGTCTAACAGTTCCTCTTTTGGAAAGCGAATGAACTCGTCTACATTAGACGCCATAGTCAGAGAGAGAGAAAAAAAAAAATCTCACTCAACCCCTCTGAGCACACCAGACCACAACAAGAGAAATAACAATCACACTGGTACCACAGAAAAGAGATGAGATATGGAGCTTCCCCAAAACCTACAATAACTCAACCCTAGTCTTCATGCAGATTTGCGGTGGGTAATTATGCACTTTAGCCCGCTGGCGAGGAAGTAACCCCCCAGCACGCTGGTAGATTCCACCAAGCCACGGATGTGCTCCCGAGACAACTGCTCAGTCCACAGACACCACACAAAAATAACAAACTTTAACAATGCCCAACATATTCCAACAATGAAACACGTCGCTAAGCCTATCAGGGGAAAAAGGCTATAGCTCCGGTAGTAAGTTTCACTACCCTATCCAAATCTCCCACCGAGGTACACAGCTGATTGTACTCACCTCAGACCAATGTTCCCACAGCGAGTAGAACAAGTGTTTCCAGGCTGGGCAGAGGCCTGGAAACTAACCAATGTACTCTCTCCAACACAGCACACAAACAAAACCAACAAAGGCAACCAGTACTGAGCACCAAACTCAAACTAACAAAATATACAAACAAAGTACCTACGGAATTTAACATACCTCCACGTTTTCTCCCAAACACAATCCGTTCAAAATCCTGGATGAGCCCCCACTTGTTACGAACCGGCTCAAAGTTCGTAACAAAAGGGAGACAACGTGGAGACAAAGGGTAACAAAAATATATATTTATTAAATAAAACAACTAAGAAGGTAACAATGGCATGTGTAATCAGTAATCAGTAGTGTAAGTGAGTGTGTTGCATACTTGAATGTAATAATGCAGAGTGTTGAAAGGTGCCAAAGCAAATAACCAAGAAAACCACAAAACTACACAACCAAAAACAACAAGGTGTCTGTGTGGAGAGAGTCTCCTCAATGAATGGGGAAGAGGTCCATTTATCCTGGGAAACACCTGAGCCCAGGTGTTTCCCATTCATCTGACGACCCTTCCAACTCCGCCCACCGGCCTCCTAATAAAGAAACAAGAACAAGAGAGAATACGGCAGACAGAGTGGGAGGGTCGTCACATTACAATCATGTTGTATAAAACAGATGCACAATATGTTTACGGGGCTTGCTTCCGCTAGTTCCCTAAGAACTGAAAGAACGAGCCCGTGCACGTTTTGCCAAATATCTTTGTCTCTTAATAAAGCTGCCTTACGATAATTGAATCCACCCGGTCCAGCGTCTTGACTTGGTCTCCTTCTCAAGTAACTGTTCATCAACAAAACTTGGTAGCAGAGGAAGGTTTCATACTTCTGAATTCGGTCCATAGATGGTTGATGTGAGAGGGGACAAGTCCAGGACAATCTCGTGAGGACGGGTGACCTGTCCGCAGGAGCCATCGGTGATTCTACTTGCCCCGGGAAACTGATCAATGAGCTCGACTAATAAAAGGTAAGCAGAGCCTGTTAAAACAAAAATCTGCATATTGTATTATAGTCATATCCAAATTTTGATCAGAAGTACCGGGCGTGAGTATGAATTACTGTTAATATTGTATAGGATTGTAATAACGAAATGTAAGGGCTGAGTACAAGGATATTTGTGGTAATAGGCTTGATACCAAGTAGCATCAGTAGAAACTGGGATTGGTACAAATGTATACCGTGAGATTATGACCATTCACCGTGGCGTGTGGATAAGGGACATCAATAGAAAGTCGGATACATAAAAATGGAATAGAGAGATCGTGAATAGAGTGAACAGAGAGATTGTGTGTCGGTCGCCCATGCTAAATTAAAAGCATGTGTGGCGAAATATTGATAGTATACATCTGCTAACTAGAGAAGGCCTACTGGAATAGCTGACCAGAAGGGAACACTCAGAACAAGCGGATGCAGTAAAGTAAATATAACTAAAACATATTAATCCTGTTAAAAATTATTTAGTTTCGTCCCGGAGATCTGGAATTTATTCTGGTTCCGGTTTTGACTTTGCTTAGGGAATAATGAAATAGCAAGTAGATAGATAAACCGATTTTGGTCGGAAGCCCCGTACATTGTAAAATTATTTAGTTTCGTCCCGGAGATCTGGAATTTATTCTGGTTCCGGTTTTGACTTTGCTTAGGGAATAATTGAAATAACAAGTAGATAGATAAACCGATTTTGGTCGGAAGCCCCGTACATTGTAAAAGTATTTAGTTTCGTCCCGGAGATCTGGAATTTATTCTGGTTCCGGTTTTGACTTTGCTTAGGGAATAATTGAAGTAGCAAGTAGGTAGATAAACCGATTTTGGTCGGAAGTCCCGTACATTGTAATAACGTGTTTAGTTTCGTCCCGGAGATCTAGAAATAGTTCCGGTTTTGACTTTGTTTAGGGAGGGATTTGTGCGCCTCCAGTGCGTCTGGAATTTGTTTCCAGCCCTGTTTGAGTGTGCTTGTTTGTACGTACCCCGAAGGTCCGAAACTATACCAATAGTTTGGGTTTCAGCCCGGGTGTGCGATCTGTCTGTCTATAGAACTGAGTGAGGATTTGATTTGCAAGTACTGCGGGGGACCTAAATAACATTGAACACCAAATTGGGGTAATCACCGGGGAGTTGGTATTGACCGGGTTAATGTATTAGCCTATTCAAAATATTAGTCCTAATATTAAAAAAAAAAAAAAAAAAAAAAACTGAGGGTGGGGCACCAGAGATAAGTCTGAGCCAGCACCGTGAATACATCGCTGGTCTTGACCAACGACGAGCTAAGTATACAAAGATAGAGGGACATTTATACAAATAATAGCATGGCAGCTATTCCGCCCACCAAACTTAAATTCAGTGAATATTTGGAACAAAAAATACAGGATAGAGCTGGAGGAGAGGAACAATATAAAGTAATAAGAAAAGTGTGGGAGGAAGTGAAGTTGAGATGGACACAGGCGGGCTATTTTAGCGGGGGAGCTCCCACTAAAGGCCAGCTGATGGTGATGGAGGAAGGTTTGAAGGAGGCAGTTCAGAAAGGAATAGAAGGTGAGATAGAAGGTAACAGAAAGCATATGTTTAAGAAAAAAGGGACTAAGAACAGAGAAAAGGCAGAAGCAGAATTGAGAATAGGAGTTTGGGCTATAGAGGAGACTAGAAGGGCGCTTCTATATAAAAAACCAGATATGCTTACCCAGTACCCAATGCCTGTTTCCAAGACATTAGTATAGATTACACAGACATGGGAGCAGATAACGTGGGGGGAGGAAAAAGGTACCTGTTAGTAATGGTAGACAGGTTCTCTAGGTGGGTAGAGGCAATACCAACGGCACGGGAAGATGCCAAATCAGTCATCAAATGGCTGCAAAGAGACCTCATACCTAGGTATGGGGTTCCGAGACAAATCCGTTGCGATAACGGATCCCATTTCAGCAATAAACACCTGAGACAGGTGGAGGAAAGGTTTGGAATTGTGCACAAATTCGGGTCAGTGTACAGGCCACAATCTCAGGGCCTAGCGGAACATGCAAATCAAACTCTTAAGGCTAAGATTGCTAAGGTATGTGCAGGTTCGAAGCTAACCTGGGTGGAAGCCCTACCACTGGCACTGATGGCCATGAGGGCCTCGCCAGGGGCGGGGACCCATCTCTCTCCCCATGAGATAATGACGGGGAGAGTCATGCCTGGCCCACCAAGGGAGGGAGGTCATATGCCCCCTCTTGATGTGCTGAGAATTGGAATGTCTGACTATGTGAGAAAACTGACGGAACTGTCTGCAGCTCTCTCCACACAGATCCGCAAGGTCCAAGAGGGGGAGCTGTCGGGAGACTCGCCACCACACAAGGTAAAAGTTGGGGACTGGATGAGGGTCAAAGTCCACAAGAGAAAGTGGCTAGAACCCAGGTGGACTGGACCGTACGAAGTGAAGGAAGTTACTTCACACTCTGTCCAGGTCAAAGGCAAATCAGGCGCGCCTTGGCACCACCTTACACACTGCACTCCGGCCCCAACCCCTTCCAGAACTTTGACTGAAACCAGGGCCGATTTGCGCGCCCTAAAATTCGATTCCAACCACTGAAACCTTAGTTGGGGAAAATGGGACCACAGCTCCCGTTTCCACGACCTAAGGCGCCACGCCCAGGGTCGGGTTATCTCCCTCCCTGGGAGAGGCTGGGGATATCAGCTCCCCTGTTTGTTATTTTCATAATCATTGCCGGAGTATCCTTAGGAACTCTCACTGGTGGGGATTTGAACATTGCATGGAAAAATATTAAGTTAGTAAAGTGAATTGCAGGTGGAGTTAATTTTATTTTTACAGGGACGGTGCACATTAAACACAGTTGTGTATAATGGCAAGGTATTCTTAGCAAACAGAATGGGCCGGTTTGCAGACAAACTGAAGGGGTTTAAGGTTTTAAGCAATCTTGGGTTAAATTAGTTAAGTAGTATGTTAAAGTAGGGGAGTTTAATAGGTTTGAAGTACAGTATTGTATCCAAGGGTAGCGCATGTTCAAGTAAGTTTAAAACTAATGACCGGGGGGAGTATAATGGAATTATAAAGTATTTTTAGGTTTGGTTTGTAGTTAACGTTTGGGTTTTTGAATAGGTGTAGTATGAGGAAATGCTGACAAAGTGGTTATTTTATGGAAAAAGGAGCGCTTAACTGTCTTTGGAAAAAATCCTAGGGACAGGATATCTTAAAGGGGTATACACACATGGCATTTTGGAAGTTTTGTTTTCTGAGTTTTAATAAACACACGAAATTCTTTTGATAAGGGATGTTCTGGGAACCTGGGATACAAATGTAGATAAAGTTCTTAGCTTTAATTTGTTTAATGTAGTAAGAAACACGGTTCTGAAAGGGTGGTATGACTTTTTAACCCCTCTGGTGACTTTTCCTGTGTGGTCTGATCAGCCACATTGAAAAGCCATTTGGATGGTGAATTTAAGGTCATTGGTGATATTGATTGCAAGGGAATTTGTAGAACTGATAATTATGATGGAGTTAAAGTTCTTAGACACAATTGATCATTTGAACCAATGAGAAGACTAAAAGGGCAAAGCCTTAGACTAAGGGTAGGCTTCCTTAAGTCTATTTTCCTAGAACAATAAGGGTAAAATATTTTTTCTGGGTGGAGTAAATCAGATGAGTCATTTTGATCTGATTATGTGATTTGAAAATATTTTGACCAGTAGCAGGGGTATTTTTTACATGATCTAGATACGTTTATTTTCCCTTAGGAAGTCAGCTGTTGTTGAATTCAGTGTAAGAGATTTAACACAACAAGGCTGTGAAATTGATATACTAGTATTACTATATTTTGTTGTGAATAAGTTTAATAATGGTAGACTTATGTCAACAGGACAGGGATACATGACATCTTTAGGTGATCCAGGATTATTGAGGGTATCGAGATAAATTTAAGTAGATATGCAATATCTAGACGGGTTGATTTTTCTAAAGTTCAGGAGTGCAACCAAGGAGACAATGAGACATCTAGTCAATATTTGGAAACAACCCAGATTTGATACTTTCTGTTATGAGAAAAAGCTGGAGACAGATAGAAGGGCAGACAGAGAGATCCTCCCCTGCACTGCTGTAACCTTGAGGGTTGGGGAGTAAGTAGCAGGAAGAAAGAAAGGGGGCCAGCAGGAGTAGATAGGAAGAGAATTTGGTTCACTTAGCTTTAGGATATTAATTCATGGAGAGACTATCGGCTCCATTGGCAGGCATGTATTTTAGTTTTGATTTGAAGTTTATGTTTGGTAAAATTCGCTAGGAAAAGATATGATAATTTAATGGAAAGTAGTTAAATCTTAAAGAAAATAAGACACTTGATAGAGAATTGTTACAGGGTAGCTAAGGAGGAATGCCCCAGGGAGAATTGGACATGTGGAAAATGAAAGGGGGCAATCCTACAAGAGAAGGGCTGACATAAGGATAATTTACTAACCTTACAAAAGACATTGTTAAGAAATGCAGCAAAATTGATACAGGGCTTGAGCCATGTATAAAAAGGGGGAGTATAGTAGAGCAGCCGATAGAACAGGATAGGATGCTACTAGGAAAAAAAATATAATAATACATTTTTGTAAAATTTCCATTCCAACATTTGGAAATGGACTTATTGAACTATTCCGAATTGAGATATTATCCCTAGAGTTGGTTTACTGGGATCTATCTCTTTAAAGAATGAATGACAGATTAGCTAATCAGGTAGAGCCTATAGAATGCCAGAGTTAGAGATACCAGAACAGGTAGACATAGAAATTAAAGATATACTGGCAGAGCACATGAGAAGACTGTTTGTTAACCAAACCCGTATGTCCAAGAATTTGTGTCCAACAGGTGAATTACAGGAGAAGGTGATTCACTCAATCCAACTAGGAGACTGGGTGTGGATCCAGTCCCTGAGGAGAAAAGACGGGAAGCAGTCCCGTTGGGAAGGCCCATACCAGGTGCTGTTAAACCACTGCCTTTGCCATTAGAAAAGCTGAGAGAGTCACTTGGGTCCACGTTACCCACTGCAAGAAGGTATGTACACATATGAACACTGTTGATCACACACAGAGTTAGGAGAAGAACCGATACCAATAGGGTCCGGGGGTTACCTCCTTAACGAAGATTTCTTATCCCGACCGTTCATCACTGTGTGTGCTCCTAGAGGTGTGAGTATGGGGTGGTACCTAGCAGAGAGACTAAGGGCAGGAGAGGGTTGGCGGTTTTTGGAAAGAGTTTAGAATCTGAGCTGCATCATAGTCTAATCTGACTGATACATTCAGATCCACCATCTTCTGGTACTAATCATACGATACCGTTGTCATTGAGAAGAAGTAGAGGATAAACTATATAATACACTGATGAGTGACTTACAGAATAAGGAGTCAAAGAAGATCAAGATGTAGGATTTAAGGTAAACATTAAACAATTTCCTGGGAAAGAAGACAACTGTATAGGAATGGGGGTTGGACAGATTGAAGTGCTCAGCCAACACACCTCGGTTCACCTGGATTCCTGATGAGCACCAGTGTAATAGATACAAGAATGGCACCGAGAATTAAGATGATTTTAATGGATGGAAAGGTAATCGTTAATGTGACTGACTTAGGTTTGAAAGCACAGGAAAAAATGTGTAACCTCATAGCACCTATAACTGATGAAGGGTGGGCTAGTACCAGCGAAGGACGCATACGACAGGAATTACCACAAAGGGTGGTTAGGAACTTGCGCCCTGGGGTTATTGGTCCAACCAGTTTGAATTAGTGATAAGAGACCAGTTATAGGAGGCTAAAGTAGGTACAGGAGGAGTTTTGACCAGGATGGGAGTAGCTTTGTCTAGATGGATGCTATTGGCATCCTCAGGGAAGTTCCAGATGAATACAAAGCTATGAATCAAATATATTCATGAATGAAACCGGGGATGCAGTAAAGAGGTTCTCTGACCAATTATCCGCCACCCCCCTCATGACCTGGTAAAATAGACTGACTCTCGATATGTTATTGGCAAAGGAGGATGGTGTAGGTAGAATGATTAGGTTCATTGCTGTACGTACATTCCTGATAACACAGCCCATGTTTGGGAAATGGAAAAGTGTTGTAGGTACTGTATTATGGCCTGCCTTCACCGGTATGAGTGTGTTTGTGTTGTGTGGTTGTTGTTTGGTCCCGTGTGCGAGAGGTCTTATTTCCAGGATTCTGGAGAGATTGATAACGGAGCAGATGGGCAACTGGAATGATGCCTTTGATGGAAGTGACCCCGGAGGACACTGAATCCAGCTATGGGCAATGATCCTTGGTTTACTGTTGAGGAAGCAGAACCTACTTACATATTCTTATGAGACGTGAAGAGGGGGACTCACAAAATTTGCCTCTTGCAAATTTTGACCTTGTTTTCCTATTCATATATATAATTGTCACATCTCTTAGGAGACGTGAAGAGGGGGATTTGTTATAAATATATTTGATAAGCTGGTCTATTGCGCAACACTTATCTGCTGATACAAAAGACACATTCTGTGTTGTACTGATACTAGCTATACACGCACACCTAGAAACAGATTGGCCGAATTAGACCTTACACAGCACTGATAAAATAGGAAATGACCTGATCACAGGGGTCAACGTCCAGTCTCGCAATAATATCTTGTGACTACAGAGATACACAGACAAGGACTCAGCACAAAGTACACACACACACACAAACCCATCCCAGAGGGCTGGGTCAGCGGAACAAAGAACACACTCATGGACCAATGGGGAGTCGATCCCGACCCGAGACCAGATCGTCACTCCACTCATCGACCAGTCAGGAGGACGAATCTACAAGACTCAACATACGTCATTACATTACAATCATGTTGTATAAAACAGATGCACAATATGTTTACGGGGCTTGCTTCCGCTAGTTCCCTAAGAACTGAAAGAACGAGCCCGTGCACGTTTTGCCAAATATCTTTGTCTCTTAATAAAGCTGCCTTACGATAATTGAATCCACCCGGTCCAGCGTCTTGACTTGGTCTCCTTCTCAAGTAACTGTTCATCAACAGGTGGAAACAGTGCTCTTTGACACGTCCAGTAAGGTACTGTACTTTTAACAGAGAAAAGTTATTTTCATAATTCTGTATTTTGGAAGTTCGAATACGTGCCATGAATATCAGTAAAATTCGGTTTACTCCTTGTAGCTAAATGTAGCAGCAGTTTCTGTAGTGTAGTGGTAATCATGTTCGCTTAACACGCGAAAGGTCCTCGGTTCGAAACCGGGCGGAAACAGTGCTCTTTGACACGTGCAGTAGGCACTATACGTTTAACAGAGAATAGTTATTTTCATAAATTCTGTATTTTGGAAATTCGAATACGTGCCATGAATATCAGTAAAATTCGGTTTACTCCTTGTAGCTAAACATAGCAGCAGTTTCTGTAGTGTAGTGGTTATCACATTTGCTTCACACGCGAAAGGTCCCTTGTTCGAAACCAGGCGGAAACAACGCTAATTGACACCTTCAAGAAGTATCATAGTGATAACAGAGAAATTCATTAATGACATATTTTGGAAATTCGAATACGTGCCATGAATATCGGTAAAATTCGGTTTACTCCTTGCAGCTAATTGTAGCAGCAGTTTCTGTAGTCTAGTGGTTATCACTTCGAACCGAGGACGTGAAAGGTCCTTGGTTCGAAACCGGGAGGAAACAGTGCTCTTTGACATGTGCAGTAGGTACTATACTTCTAACAGAGAATAGTTATTTTCATAAATACCTAATTTTGGAAATTTGAACACGTGCCATGAATATCTGTAAAATTCGGTTTACTCCTTGCAGCTAATTGTAGAAGCAGTTTCTGTAGCGTAGTGGTAATCACGTTCGCTTTACACGCGAAATGTCCTCGGTTCGAAACCAGGTGGAAACAGTGCTCTTTAACACGTGCACTAGGTACTATACTTTTAACAGAGAATAGTTATTTTCATAAATACCTAATTTTGGAAATTTGAACACGTGCCATGAATATCAGTAAAATTCGGTTTGCTCCTTGCAGCGAATTCTAGCAGCAGTTTCTGTAGTGTAGTGGTTATCACGTTTGCCTCACACGCGAAAGGTCCCTGGTTCGAAACCATGCGGAAACAACGCTCATAGACACATTGAAGAATTACCATAGTGGTAACAGAGAATTTCATTCATCCCTTATTTTGGAAATTCGAATACGTGCCATGAATATCTTTAAAATTCGGTTTACTTCTTGCAGCTAATTGTAGTACAAGATTCTGTGGTGTAGTGGTTATCACGTTCGCTTAACACGGGAAAGGTCCTCGGTTCGAAACCGGGCGGAAACAGTGCTCTTTGTCACGTGCAGTAGGTACTGTACTTTTAACAGAGAATAATTATTTTCATAAATACCTTATTTTGGAAATTCGAACACGTGCCATGAATATCAGTAAAATTCGGTTTACTCCTTGCAGATAATTGTAGCAGCAGTTTCTGTAGTGTAGTGGTTATCAAGTTTGCTTCACACATGAAAGGTCCCTGGTTCGAAACCGGGCGGAAACAACGCTCATTGACACATTCAAGAAGTACTATACCGGTAACAGAGAATTTCATTAATGCCTTACTTTGGAAATTTGAATACGTGCCATGAATATCTGTAAAATTCGGTTTACTCCTTGCAGAAAAATCAAGCAGCAGTTTCTGTAGTGTAGTGGTTATCACGTTCGCTTTACACGCGAAAGGTCCTCGGTTCGAAACCGTGCGGAAACAGTGCTCTTTGACACGTGCAGTAGGTACTGTTCTTTTAATAGAGAATAGTTATTTTCATAAATGCCTAATTTTGGAAATTTAAACACGTGCCATGAATATCAGTAAAATTCGGTTTACTCCTTGCAGATAATTGTAGCAGCAGTTTCTGTAGTGTAGTGGTTATCAAGTTTGCTTCACACATGAAAGGTCCCTGGTTCGAAACCGGGCGGAAACAACGCTCATTGACACATTCAAGAAGTACTATACCGGTAACAGAGAATTTCATTAATGCCTTACTTTGGAAATTTGAATACGTGAAATGAATATCTGTAAAATTCGGTTTACTCCTTGAAGCTAATTGTAGTACAAGTTTCTGTGGTGTAGAGGTTATCACGTTCGCTTAACACGCGAAAGGTCCTCGGTTCGAAACCGGGCGGAAACAGTGCTCTTTGACACGTGCAGTAGGCACTGTACTTTTAACAGAGAATAGTTATTTTCATAAATACCTTATTTTGGAAATTCGAACGCGTGCCATGAATATCTGTAAAATTCGGTTTACTCCTTGTAGCAAAATGTAGCAGCAGTTTCTGTAGTGTAGTGGTAATCATGAATGCTTAACACGCGAAAGGTCCTCGGTTCGAAACCGGGCGGAAACATTGCTCTTTGACACGTGCAGTAGGCACTATTTACATTTAAGTCATTTAGCAGACGCTCTTATCCAGAGCGACTTACAAATTGGTGCATTCACCTATAATATCCAGTAGAACAACCACTTTACAATAGTGCATCTAAATCTTTTAAAGGGGGGGGGGGTTAGAAGGATTACTTTATCCTATCCCAGGTATTCCTTAAAGAGGTGGGGTTTCAGGTGTCTCCGGGAGGTGGTGATTGACTCCGCTGGGTGCCAGAGCGGCGAACAGTTTTGACTGGGCTGAGCGGGAACTGTGCTTCCTCAGAGGTAGGGAGGCGAGCAGGCCAGAGGTGGATGAACGCAGTGCCCTTGTTTGGGTGTAGGGCCTGATCAGAGCCTGAAGGTACGGAGGTGCTGTTCCCCTCACAGCTCCGTAGGCAAGCACCATGGTCTTGTAGCGGATGCGAGCTTCAACTGGAAGCCAGTGGAGAGAGCGGAGGAGCGGGGTGACGTGAGAGAACTTGGGAAGGTTGAACACCAGACGGGCTGCGGCGTTCTGGATGAGTTGTAGGGGTTTGATGGCACAGGCAGGGAGCCCAGCCAACAGCGAGTTGCAGTAATCCAGACGGGAGATGACAAGTGCCTGGATTAGGACCTGCGCCGCTTCCTGTGTGAGGCAGGGTCGTACTCTGCGAATGTTGTAGAGCATGAACCTACAGGATCGGGTCACCGCCTTGATGTTAGTGGAGAACGACAGGGTGTTGTCCAAGATCACGCCAAGGTTCTTAGCACTCTGGGAGGAGGACACAAGGGAGTTGTCAACCGTGATGGCGAGATCATGGAACGGGCAGTCCTTCCCCGGGAGGAAGAGCAGCTCCGTCTTGCCGAGGTTCAGCTTGAGGTGGTGATCCGTCATCCACACTGATATGTCTGCCAGACATGCAGAGATGCGATTCGCCACCTGGTTGTCAGAAGGGGGAAAGGAGAAGATTAATTGTGTGTCGTCTGCATAGCAATGATAGGAGAGACCGTGTGAGGATATGACAGAGCCAAGTGACTTGGTGTATAGCGAGAATAGGAGAGGGCCTAGAACAGAGCCCTGGGGGACACCAGTGGTGAGAGCACGTGGTGCGGAGACAGATTCTCGCCACGCCACCTGGTAGGAGCGACCTGTCAGGTAGGACGCAATCCAAGCGTGGGCCGCGCCGGAGATGCCCAGCTCGGAGAGGGTGGAGAGGAGGATCTGATGGTTCACAGTATCAAAGGCAGCAGATAGGTCTAGAAGGATGAGAGCAGAGGAGAGAGAGTTAGCTTTAGCAGTGCGGAGAGCCTCCGTGACACAGAGAAGAGCAGTCTCAGTTGAATGCCCAGTCTTGAAACCTGACTGATTAGGATCAAGAAGGTCGTTCTGCGAGAGATAGCAGGAGAGCTGGCCAATGACGGCACGTTCAAGAGTTTTGGAGAGAAAAGAAAGAAGGGATACTGGTCTGTAGTTGTTGACATCGGAGGGATCGAGTGTAGGTTTTTTCAGAAGGGGTGCAACTCTCGCTCTCTTGAAGACGGAAGGGACGTAGCCAGCGGTCAAGGATGAGTTGATGAGCGAGGTGAGGTAGGGGAGAAGGTCTCCGGAAATGGTCTGGAGACCAGAGAGGAGGGGATAGGGTCAAGTGGGCAGGTTGTTGGGCGGCCGGCCGTCACAAGACGAAAGATTTCATCTGGAGAGAGAGGGGAGAAAGAGGTCAAAGCACAGGGTAGGGCAGTGTGAGCAGGACCAGCGGTGTCGCTTGACTTAGCAAACGAGGATCGGATGTCGTCAACCTTCTTTTCAAAATGGTTGACGAAGTCATCCGCAGTGAGGGAGGGGGGGGGGGGGGGGGAGGAGGAGAAGGAGGGAGGAGAAGGTAGCAAAAAGCTTCCTAGGGTTAGAGGCAGATGCTTGGAATTTAGAGTGGTAGAAAGTGGCTTTAGCAGCAGATACAGAAGAGGAAAATGTAGAGAGGAGGGAGTGAAAGGATGCGAGGTCCGCAGGGAGGCGAGTTTTCCTCCATTTCCGCTCGGCTGCCCGGAGCCCTGTTCTGTGAGCTCGCAGTGAGTCGTCGAGCCACGGAGCAGGAGGGGAGGACCGAGCCGGCCTGGAGGATAGGGGACAGAGAAAATCAAAGGATGCAGAGAGGGAGGAGAGGAGGGTTGAGGAGGCAAAATCAGGAGATAGGTTGGAGAAGGTTTGAGCAGAGGGAAGAGATGATAGGATGGAAGAGGAGAGAGTAGCAGGAGAGAGAGAGCGAAGGTTGGGACGGCGCAATACCATCCGAGTAGGGGCAGAGTGAGAAGTTTTTGATGAGAGCGAGAGGGAAAAGGATACAAGGTAGTGGTCGGAGACTTGGAGAGGAGTTGCAATGAGATTAGTGGAAGAACAGCATCTAGTAAAGATGAGGTCAAGCGTATTGCCTGCCTTGTGAGTAGGGGGGGAAGGTGAGAGGGTGAGGTCAAAAGAGGAGAGGAGTGGAAAGAAGGAGGCAGAGAGGAATGAGTCGAAGGTAGACGTGGGGAGGTTAAAGTCACCCAGAACTGTGAGAGGTGAGCCATCCTCAGGGAAGGAACTTATCAAGGCGTCAAGCTCATTGATGAACTCTCCAAGGGAACCTGGAGGGCGATAAATGATGAGGATGTTAAGCTTGAAAGGGCTGGTAACTGTGACAGCATGGAATTCAAATGAGGAGATAGACAGATGGGTCAGGGGAGAAAGAGAGAATGTCCACTTGGGAGAGATGAGGATTCCAGTGCCACCACCCCGCTGGCTCGATGCTCTAGGGGTATGCGAGAACACGTGGGCAGACGAGGAGAGAGCAGTAGGAGTAGCAGTGTTATCTGTGGTGATCCATGTTTCCGTCAGCGCCAGGAAGTCTAGGGACTGGAGGGTAGCATAGGCTGAGATGAACTCAGCCTTGTTGGCCGCAGACCGGCAGTTCCAGAGGCTGCCGGAGACCTGGAACTCCACGTGGGTCGTGCGCGCTGGGACCACCAGGTTAGAGTGGCAGCGGCCACGCGGTGTGAAGCGTTTGTATGGCCTGTGCAGAGGGGAGAGAACAGGGATAGACAGACACATAGTTGACAAGCTACAGAAGAGGCTACGCTAATGCAAAGGAGATTGGAATGACAAGTGGACTACACGTCTCGAATGTTCAGAAAGTTAAGCTTACGTTGCAAAAAATCTTATTGACTAAAATGACGAAAATGATACAGTACTGCTGGCTGGTGGAGTAGGCTAGCTAGCAGTGGCTGCGTTGTTGACTTTGTTTGACCGTGTAGCTGGCTAGGTGTAGCTGGCTAGGTGACCTCGATAGTTTCAGTACTACACCTTGTCATGATACAAAAGCAACTTTGTAGCTAGCTAACATAACACTAATCAAGACGTTCCTTTGTAATGTATTTAGTTTCTACAGTGTTACTAGTTGGCTGGGTTTGGAAAAAATGGCGTCGCGGGGGACGGCAATAGCTGGCTAGCTAACCTCGGTAATTACTAAACTACACAATTATCACTATACTTTTAACAGAGAATAGTTATTTTCATAAATACCTAATTTTGGAAATTTGAACACGTGCCATGAATATCAGTAAAATTCGGTTTACTTCTTGCAGAAAAATCAAGCAGCAGTTTCTGTAGTCTATTGGTTATCACGTTTGCTTTACACGCGAAATGTCCTCGGTTCGAAACCGGGTGGGAACAGTGCTCTTTGAAACGTGCAGTAGGCACTATACTTTTAACAGAGAATAGTTATTTTCATAAATACCTAATTTTGGAAATTTGAACACGTGCCATGAATATCAGTAAAATTCGGTTTACTCCTTGTAGCAAAATGTAGCAGCAGTTTCTGTAGTGTAGTTGTTATCACGTTTGCTTCACATCCGAAAAGTCCTTGGTTCGAAACCGGGCGGAAACAGTGCTCAATGACACATTCAAGAAGTATCATAGTGGTAACAGAGAAATTCATTAATGCCTTAATTTGGAAATTCGAATACGTGCCATGAATATCGGTAAAATTCCATTTACTCCTTGCAGATAATTGTTGCAGCAGTTTCTGTAGTGTAGTGGTTATGATGTTCGCTTCACACGCGAAAGGTCCCCGTTTTGAAACCGGGCGGAAACAGAGTTCGTTGACACCATCTGCTCCGTTATCCATCTCTCCAGAACCCTAGAAATGAGACCTCTCGCACAAGGGACCAAACAACAACCACACAACACAAACACACTCATACAGGTTAAAGCTGCCCACACCACAATGATTACAAAAATTGTCCATTTTCCAAAGGTACTGTCGAACCACCCCGTGAGTGCAGTGTCCACCCCGGAGTTTTCTGCTAACTCTTGAGCTAAATTGTTTTGACCGGCCAGGGCCTTGATCCATCTGGAGCTGTGTTATCAGGAATGTACGTACAGCAATGAACCTAATCATTTTACCTACACCGCCCTCTTCTGCCAATAACATATCGAGAGTCAATCTATTTTACCAGGTCATGAGGGAGGTGGCGGATAATTGGTCAGAGAACCTCTTCACTGCATCCTCGGTTTCATTCATGAATCTCTGTTGATTATAAAAGATGTCATTAATCCAATCCACATTTTTATTTATTGTCAACCACCAAAATAATGTAGTGTTAAAGCCTTCACATATTTGATTCATAGCTTTGTATTCATCTGGAACTTCCCTGAGGATGCCAATAGCATCCATCTAGACAAAGCTACTCCCATCCTGGTCAAAACTCCTCCTGTGCCTACTTTAGCCTCCTATAACTGGCCTCTGATGACTAACTTGAACTGGTTGGACCTATAACCCCAGGGCGCAAGTTCCTAACCAGCCTTTGTGGTAATTTCTGTCGTATGCGTCCTTTGCTGGTACTAGCCCACACTTCATCAGTTATAGGTGCTGTGAGGTTAAACATTTTCTATTCATCTTTCAAACCTAAGTCAGTCACAGTCACGATTACTTTCAGCCATTAAAGTCATCTAAGTTCTCGGTGCCATTCTTATATCTATAACACTGGTACTCATTAGGAGTTAAGGTGAACTGAGGTGGGTTGGCTGAGTACTTCAATCTGGCCAACCACAATTCCTGTACAGTTGTCTTCTTTCCCAGGAAATTGTTTAATGTTTACCTTAAACCTACATCCTGATCTTTTTTGATTCCTCATTCTGTACGTCACTCATTAGTGTATTATATAGTTTATCTTCTACTTCTTCTCAATGACAACGGTATTGTATGATTAGTACCAGAAGGTGGTGGATCTGAATGTATCAGAAAGATTAGACTATGATGCAGCTCAGAGTCTCTACTCTTCCCAAAAACCGCCAACCCTCTCCTGCCCTTAGTCTCTCTGCTAGGTACCACCCCATACTCACACCTCTAGGAGCACACACAGTGATGAACGGTCGGGATAGGAAATCTTCGTTAACCTGTTAGGGTATAGGGGGCAGTATTGAGACTTTTTTGAAAAAAGATGTGCCCATTTTTAAATGCCTCCTACACCTACCCAGTAACTACAATATGCATATACTTATTATATATGGATAGAAAACACCCTAAAGTTTCAAAAACTGTTTGAATGGTGTCTGTGAGTATAACAGAACTCATTTGGCAGGCAAAACCCTGAGACAGATTCTGACAGGAAGTGGATACCTGATGTGTTGAATTGACTTTGAGCCTATGCCATTGAAAAACAAAGGGGGTGAATTATATTCTGGCACTTCCTATTGCTTCCACAAGATGTCCCCAGCCTTTACAAAGTGTTTTGAGTGTTCTACAGTGAGATCTGACCGAATAAGAGCCATGGAACGTGATGGTCCATCATTCACCCTGGCGCGCGATTTGATGGTGGGTACTCTCATTCCGAAACGTTTTAAAAGAAAACCCAATGGTCCGCCTTGAATTTTATTCATGTTCTGGTTAAAAAAGGCCCTAATGATTTATGCGATACAACGTTTGACATGTTTGAACGAACGGAAATATATTTTTTCCGTTCTTGAAGTGAAGTGAAGTCCGGCTGGCTTAGATCATGCGCTACAACACGGAGGTTTTTCGACATAAATGATGAGCTTTTTTGAACAAAAATACATTCGTTATGGACCTGGGACTCTTTGGAAGTGACATCTGATGAAGAGAATCAAAGGTAATGGATTATTTATATAGTATTTTCGATTTTAGATTCCTCCAACATGGCGGTTAGTCTGTATCGCGATGCGTATTTTTCTGGCGCAGTGCTCAGATTATTGCAAAGTGTGATTTCCCAGTAAGGTTAATTTAAAATCTGACAAGTCCATTGCGTTCAAGAGATGTAAATCTATAATTCTTTGAATGACAATATAATATTTTAGCAATGTTTTCTAATATTAATTAATTATTTTGTCGTCATGACTTGACTGCCGGTATTGGAGGGAAACGATTTCCTGAACATCAACGCCATAGTAAAACACTGTTTTTAGATATAAATATGAACTTGATAGAACTAAAAATGCATGCATTGTCTAACAAAATGTCCTAGGAGTGTCATCTGATGGAGATTGTAAAAGGTTAGTGCATAATTTTAGCTGATTGTATGGTTTTGGTGACGCATGTCTTTGAATCGACAATGCATTGCACACAGCTATTGTCAATGTACTCTCCTAACATAACCTAACTTTATGCTTTCCCCGTAAAACCTTTTTGAAATCGGTAAACGTGGTTAGATTAAGAAGATGTTTATCTTTCAAAGGCTGTAAGTTAGTTGTATGTTTGAGAAATTTGAATTTGTACATTTATTTGGTTTCAAATTTGCTGCTCTTGAAATGCACCTGCTGTTGATAGGGTGCGCCACAGGTGGCACGCTAACGTCCCAGGTAGCCTCAAGAAGTTAAGGAAGTAACCCCCGGACCCTAATGGTACTCGGTTCTTCTCCTAACTCTGTGTGTGATCAGCAGTGCTCATATGTGTACATACCTTCTTGCAGTGGATAACGTGGACCCAAGTGACTCTCTCAGCTTTTCTAATGGCAAAGGCAATGGTTTAACAGAACCTGGTATGGGCCTTCCCAACGGGGCTGCTTCCCGTCTTTTCTCCTCAGGGACTGGATCCACACCCAGTCTCCTGGTTGGATTGAGTGAATCACCTTCTCCTGTAATTCACCTGTTGGACACAAATTCTTGGACATACGGGTTTGGTTAACAAACAGTCTTCTCGTGTGTTCTGTTAGTATTACTTCAACGTCTATGTCTACCTGTTCTGGTATCTCTATTCTCCCTAACTCTGGCATTCTATAGGCTCTACCTGATTAGCTAAAATGTCATCCATCCTTTAAAGAGATAGATCCTAGTAAACCAACTCTAGGGATAATATCTTGACCTAATATTCTAGCTACCATAATCATGTCCACCAAGTAAGTTGGGAATGCTTCTACCCATTTGCTATACTTATCTATTATTGTTAAACACCCCTTCTTCCCCTCAATTCGGAATAGTTCACTAAGTCCATTTCCAAAAGTTGGAATGGATATTCTACAAAAAAAAATTTTGTTTAAGTAATTATCCTAACATGTTCTATCGTCTGCTCTACCATACTCCCTCTATTTATACATGGCTCAAGCCATGTATCAATATTGCTGCATATCTAAACAAATTATCCTTATGTCAGCCCTTCTCTTGTAAGATTGCCCCCTTTCATTTTCCACATGTCCAATTCTCCCTTGGGCATTCATCCTTAGCTATCATTTAACAATCCTCTGTCAAGTGTCTTATCTTCTTTAAGATGTATCTGTGCTGTTTTGTATGGTTTTAATTGTCTAGGTGCTTGTCTGTGTAAATAGTAACTTTTCTCTCCTTTCTTATTTCACCGGTTCTAGTCAATGCTACTATTTCGGCCTACTGTGCAGAATAGTGTCTGGGCAATGGTTCAGTGTCTAACACCTGAAACCAACTAAGCTTTCATTGTCCTTTTAGTTAGGGTAACAATTACTTTCAACAAAATGATCATATCTCCTCCTAGTGAATTTACCAAACATAACCTTAAAATCAAAACTAAAATACATGCCTGCCAACGGAGCCGATAGTCTCTCCATGAATTAATATCCTAGAGCTAAGTGAACCAAATTCTCTTCCTATCTACTCCTGCTGGCCCCCCTCCTTTCTTCCTGCTACTCCCCAACCCTCAAGGTTTCAGCAGTGCAGGGGAGGATTTCTCCGTCTGCCCTTCTATCTGTCTCCAGCTTTTTCTCATAACAGAAAGTATCAAATCTGGGTTGTTTCCAAATATTGACTAAATGTCTCATTGTCTCCTTGGTTGCACTCCTGAACTTTAGAAAAATCAACCTGTCTAGATATTGCATATCTACTTAAATTTATCACAATACCCTCAATGATCCTAGATCACCTACAAATGTCATATATCCCTGTCCTGTTGACCTAAGTCTACCATTATTAAACTTATTCACAACAAAATATAATACTATTATATCAATTCCACAGCCTTGTTGTGTTAAATCTCTTACACTGCTTTCAACCACAGCTGACTTCCTAAGGAAAAATAAACGTATCTAGATCATGTAAAAAATACCCCTGTTACTGGTCAAAATATTTTCAAATAACATAATCAGATCAAAATGACTAATCTGATTTACTCCACCAAGAAACATTACTGTACCCTTATTGTTCTACGAAAATAGACTTAAGGAAGCCTACCCTTAGTCTAAGGCTTTGCCCTTTTAGTCTTCTCATTGGTTCAAATGATCAATTGTGTCTAAGAACTTTAACTCCATCATAATTATCAGTTCTACAAATTCCCTTGCAATCAATATCACCAATGACCTTAAATTCACCATCCAAATGGCTTTTCAATGTGGCTGATCAGACCACACAGGAAAAGTCACCAGAGGGGTCAAAAGTCATTCCACCCTTTCAGAACCGTGTTTCTTACTACATTAAACAAATTAAAGCTAAGAACTTTATCTACATTTTGTATCCCAGGTTCCCAGAACATTCCCTATCAAAATCATTTCATGTGTTTATTAAAACTCAGAAAACCAAACTTCCAAAATGCCATGTGTGTATACCCCTTTAAGATATCCTGTCCCTAGGTAAAAGCGCTCCTTTTTCCATAAAATAACCACAAATATTTGGTCATCATTCCTTATACTACACCGATTCAGAAACCCAAACGTTAGCTACAAACAAAACCTAATAATAACTCCACTGTACTTCCTCAAATCATTCATAATTTGTTTTAAACTTCCTCAACGGTTCTGTGTACTTTAATTGAACATACACTACCCTTGGATAAAATATTTTACTTCCAATCTATGAAACCCCATATTTTAACGTACTATTTGACTAATTTGACCCAAGATTCCTTAAAACCTTAAAACCCCTTCAGTTTGTCTGCAAACAGGCCCATTCTGTTTGCTAGGAATACCCTGCCATTATACACAACTGTGTTTAATGTGCATCGTCCCTGTAAAATAAAATTAACTCCATGTATCGCTCATCTCCCGTAAATTCCTGCACCTCCTTTACGCGCTTCCCCCTCCTGCTTCCACTCGGAACAGGTTGTGTCTGTTTTTCGTTTTAGCGTTTCCAATATTCTACCGGGCTCCCCGTCGACTGGGAGTCCGTTGGGTGCATTAATACTACCTTATTTTAGCCATCCCTTATATAATTTTTCGCCTCTCCTCTTCCATTCTTTCCCATCGCGACCACCATTCCTTTCGAGAGTCGCTTTCAAAGTTTTCAACACCCGTTCTGGTTCAATATCCCCCATTCTCACGTTACCTTTTCCACAGAGGAATTATGTCTCCCTTCCTATGATCTCTTTTACCCCGCTAATTTCTAGACCTGTTTTTAACAATGTATTATGCCCACACGGTAAACCCCCAAATATAACCTGGAACCTAGCCTAAAACCTAGCCTATACCTCTTTGTATAGGACCTCGTAAAGGACCTCGTCCTGGGAATCGAACTAATCCTGAACCTTCTCTATAAGATGAACAACCCTGTAAAGCATTACTGGATAGCCGATATATTAAACACTCAAACCAGATATTCAGATCGCTGTCTAATATCCAATGTACTACATTCACACGATTGGGTTGGCCTCCCAAACTTCACACAGTCCCGTTGATAGTCAGATTTATCAACCACATTCAAACCGATACCTAGTATCTAGTACATTTCAATCGCTGGTTATATTCGTAATTACCCACATTCAGTCGGTTAAAGAACTCAAAACCTATACCCGAAACCTAGCCTGAAATATGATCAATATCTACAGGTCCTCGTAAGGGTCCTCGTAAGAGGTTAACCACACACACACATTCAGTCGGTTAAATAACTCAGAACCTATACCCGAAACCTAGCCTGAAATATGAGTCAATTAATTTCAGGTCCTTGTAAGGGTCCTCGTAAGAGGTTAACCACACACACACACATCATATTACCTAATAAATATCATTCATCACAGTTCTTAATAGGTCACATGCATTACTGTTTAACCGGTTGTCAACAATGCATTTATCACTTAATCAAACTCCAAATGTTCAATACATACTTCAACCAATTTGTATATGTTAAAAATAAAAATTTGGTCACTTACATCAAACAGGTGTCTCACAAAAATACATTTGGAAATAGCCAATGTGCAGAACTTCAGTTATTCACAATAGGTGTCTGCTTACCTTTTTAGTTGACCGGTCAGGATTTGTGAAACACACCGTCCGACGACAGCGATGGCCAATCGGCCGGACAAGTTCCAGCGAAGTCCCTACAGCAGATCACGTCGGGGTCACCATGTTAGGTTGCGTCAATTCGAATCTGGTGTCAGGACAAAGAGAAACTCTGGTCTCTAGTACTGTTTCACAGCTGTTTATTAAGCTAAGTAAATAGTGATAAATGCAATGTTTGTATATACGGGTTCACTGTAACACCTCGCAGGGCAGACAGAGAACTGAAATGACATAAGTTCTTCCTTAAATACTTCTTGACAGACGTAGTTCCCTCTCCCTGAGGGCCTGTCATAGTAGAGGCTTGGGTGTGGTTTAGACTTACTCCAGCCTATCGTTGGCGTGCAGGCTGGTCCCAGCCTCTAGACGCATCTTTGTTGCCAAGCATAGTTGTCTTCTAGCTTATCTTCGTGTGTGTACCCGAGAGTCAGACACCCAAGGACAGTGCCTGTTCTTGTGCCACAGCCATTCTCCCCTATATCAGTTCCTCACATACACCTGTCTTGGAGCGGCCCCACAACCAGGCATTGTGTGTGTGTGTCACGAGTCTACTCAGCCTACACTACTAGCCAGCAACCCTCCAGTTAGTCATGTCTATTATATGTCTCTCAATCTATGTTAATACAATATAAACCTCTTATGTTTAGCATTAGTATTCATAAGTTATGCACCACAACAAATTTTATTATATAGGTTTAAATAGTTGTAATATACTGCTCAAAAAAATAAAGGGAACACTAAAATAGCACATCCTAGATCTGAATGAATGAAATAATCTTATTAAATACTTTTTTCTTTACATAGTTGAATGTGCTGACAACAAAATCACACAAAAATAATCAATGGAAATCCAATTTATCAACCCATGGAGGTCTGGATTTGGAGTCACACTCAAAATTAAAGTGGAAAACCACACTACAGACTGATCCAACTTTGATGTAATGTCCTTAACCTCTACGGGCTAGGGGGCAGTATTGAGAATTTTGGAAAAAATATGTGCCCAGTTTTAACTGCCTCCTACACCAACTCAGAAGCTAGAATATGCATATTATTGTTCAGGTTTGGATAGAAAACACCCTAAAGTTTCTAAAACTCTTTGAATGGTGTCTGTGAGTATAACAGAACTCCTATGGCAGGCAAAAACCTGAGAAGGTTTCATGCAGGAAGTACCCTGTCTGACAAGGTGTTGTTGTTCTTGCTTCTGTTTATTGAAGAGTCAGGATCTTAGCTGTAACGTGACAATTCCTAGGGCTCCAATAGGCTCTCAGAACCCGAGAAAAACCTGAACGATGACGAGGCAGCCTCAGGCTGAAACACAGAATCCCCTTTTCCAAGTGGCCCATCAGAGGACAATGGAATTGTCACGTTCTACGCCATGCGAGCGACCGTAATTTACCATTCTGATAGTGTCTAGAACGCACGAACAAAACGTCTCTGATGGAACATAACGATGGATTATTTGGGACCAAACCTACATTTGTTATTGAAGTAGAAGTCCTGGGAGTGCATTCTGATGAAGAACAGGAAAGGTAAGACCATTTTTCTTATAGGAAATGTGATTTTGGTGAAGGCTAAACTGGGTGGGTGTCTAAATAGCTAGCCCGTGATGGCTGGGCTATGTACTTAGAATATTGCAAAATGTGCTTCATCCGAAAAGCTATTTTAAAATCGGACATATCGAGTGCATAGAGGAGTAATGTATCTATAATTCTTAAAATAATTGTTATGCTTTTTGTGAACATTTATCGTGAGTAATTTAGTAAATTGTTAGTAAATTCACCGGAAGTTTGCGGGGGGTATGCTTTTTCTGAACGTCACATGCTAATGTAAAAAGCTGGTTTTTGATATAAATATGAACTTGATTGAACAGACATGCATGTATTGTATAACATAATGTCCTAGGTGTGTCATCTGATGAAGATCATAAAAGGTTAGTGCTGCATTTAGCTGTGGTTTGGGTTTTTGTGACATATGCTAGCTTGAAAAATGGGTGTCTGATTATTTCTGGCTGGGTACTCTGCTGACATAATCTAATGTTTTGCTTTCGTTGTAAAGCCTTTTTGAAATCGGACAGTGTGGTTAGATTAACGAGAGTCTTGTCTTTAAATAGCTGTAAAATAGTCATATGTTTGAGAAATTGAAGTAATAGCATTTCAAACGTTTTAAAAATCACGCCACAGGATTCAACTGGCTGTTACGTAGGTGGGACGAATTCGTCTCGCCGGTCCCATAGAGGTTAAAACAAGTCAAAATGAGGCTCAGTAGTGTGTGTGGCCTCCACGTGCCTGTATGACCTCCCTACAACGCCTGGGCATGCTCCTGATGAGGTGGCGGATGGTCTCCTGAGGGATCTCCTCCCAGACCTGGACTAAAGCATCCGCCAACTCCTGGACAGTCTGTGGTGCAACGTGGCGTTGGTGGATGGAGCGAGACATGATGTCCCAGATGTGCTCAATTGGATTCAGGTCTGGGGAACGGGCGGGCCAGTCCATAGCATCAATGCCTTCCTCTTGCAGGAACTGCTGACACACTCCAGCCACATGAGGTCCAGCATTGTCTTGCATTAGGAGGAACCCAGGGCCAACCGCACCAGCATATGGTCTCACAAGGGGTCTGAGGATCTCCTCTCGGTACCTAATGGCAGTCAGGCTACCTCTGGCGAGCACATGGAGGGCTGTGCGGCCCCCCAAAGAAATGCCACCCCACACCATGACTGACCCACCGCCAAACCGGTCATGCTGGAGGATGTTGCAGGCAGCAGAACGTTCTCCACGGAGTCTCCAGACTCTGTCACGTCTGTCAAGTGCTCAGTGTGAACCTGCTTTCATCTGTGAAGAGCACAGGGCGCCAGTGGCGAATTTGCCAATCTTGGTGTTCTCTGGCAAATGCCAAACGTCCTGCACGGTGTTGGGCTGTAAGCACAACCCCCACCTGTGGACGTCGGGCCCTCATACCACCCTCATGGAGTCTGTTTCTGACTGTTTGAGCAGACACATGCACATTTGTGGCCTGCTGGAGGTCATTTTGCAGGGCTCTGGCAGTGCTCCTCCTTGCACAAAGGCGGAGGTAGCGGTCCTGCTGCTGGGTTGTTGCCCTCCTACGGCCTCCTCCACGTCTCCTGATGTACTGGCCTGTCTGCTGGTAGCGCCTCCATGCTCTGGACACTACGCTGACAGACACAGCAAACCTTCTTGCCACAGCTCGCATTGATGTGCCATCCTGGATGAGCTGCACTACCTGAGCCACTTGTGTGGGTTGTAGACTCCATCTCATGCTACCACTAGAGTGAAAGCACCGCCAGCATTCAAAAGTGACCAAAACATCAGCCAGGAAGCATAGGAACTGAGAAGTGGTCTGTGGTCCCCACCTGCAGAACCACTCCTTTATTGGGGGTGTCTTGCTAATTGCCTATAATTTCCACCTGTTGTCTATTCCATTTGCACAACAGCATGTGAAATTTATTGTCAATCAGTGTTGCTTCCTAAGTGGACAGTTTGATTTCACAGAAGTGTGATTGACTTGGAGTTACATTGTGTTGTTTAAGTGTTCCCTTTATTTTTTTGAGCAGTGTATATCCTCTAGGGGCTATGTGGGACACAAGCGTGCCACCCCTGGTACACCCTATCAACAACAGGTGAAATATCAAGAGCGCCAAATTTGAAAACAATTAAATGTCATAATTCAAATTTCTCAAACATACAACTATCTTACACCCTTTGAAAGATAAACATCTCCTTAATCTAACCACGTTGTCCGATTTCAAAAAGGCTTTACGGCGAAAGCATAAAGTTAGATTATGTTAGGAGAGTACATTGACAATAGCTGTGTGTAATGTTTTGTCAATTCAAAGACAGGCGTCACCAAAAGCAGAAAACCAGCTAAAATTATGCACTAACCTTTGACAATCTCCATCAGATGACACTCCTAGGACATTATGTTAGACAATACATGCATTTTTAGTTCTATCAAGTTCATATTTATATCCAAAAACAGCATTTTACTATGGCATTGATGTTCAGGAAATCGTTTCCCTCCAATAACCGCCAGTCAAATCAGCACAACAAATTAAATAATTACTATTCGAAAACATTGGTAAAATATTATATTGTCATTCAAAGAATTATAGATTTACATCTCTTGAACGCAACCGGATTGCCAGATTTAAAAATAACCTTACTGGGAAATCACACTTTGCAATAATCTGAGCACTGCGCCCAGAAAAATACGCTTTGCGATACAGACTAACCGCCATGTTGGAGAGATCTAAAATCGAAAATACTATGTAAATAATCCATTACCTTTGATTCTCTTCATCAGATGTCACTTCCAGGAATCCCAGGTCCATAACGAATGTAGTTTTGTTCGAAAAAGCTCATAATTTATGTCCAAATAGCTCTGTGTTGTTAGCACATGATATATGCCCGCCGGACTTCACTTCATGAACGAGGGGGAAAAAAATATTTACGTTCGTTCAAACATGTCAAACGTTGTATAGCATAAATCATTAGTGCCTTTTTTAACCAGAACATGAATCATATTCAAGGCGGACGATTGCATTCTCTTTTAAAACGTATTGGAACGAGAGTACCCAACATGAACTCGCGCGCCAGAGTCTAATCGGCCACCACCGTTCCATGGCTCTTGTTCGGTCAGATCTCACAGTAGAAGACTCAAAACACTTTGTAAAGACTGGTGACATCTAGTGGAAGCCATAGGAAGTGCTCAAAGATTAATAAGCCCCTGTGTGTTTCAATGGCATAGGCTTAAAGGTAATTCAACACATCAGGTATCCACTTCCTGTCAGAATTTGTCTCAGGGTTTTGACTGCCATATGAGTTCTGTTATACTTACAGACACCATTCAAACAGTTTTAGAAAATTCAGAGTGTTTTCTATCCAAACCTGAACAATAATATGCATATTCTAGCTTCTGAGTTGGTGTTGGAGGCAGTTAAAAATGGGCACATATTTTTTTCAAAATTCTCAATACTGCCCCCTAGCCCTAAGAAGATATTGGTTATGCAAACAAATAGTTGGTCAAACCCTAACAGTAATCTGAAGAACATGCGGTCAATCCCTGTTCATACATTTATACAACAGAAGTAGCATGGTTGCCAACTTTTATGGCTTCATTTAGAAAAACTGAAATTCATGGGTTCGATCCATGTCTGTACCTGTTTTAAGAATTGCTGCTATCATTTCATTGTAGTTTCAATGGAGTGGTGTATCTAAAAATTACATTGTATTGATATTGCATTTTATCTGCAAATGAAATGGGATGGAAGCTCAGAGGGGGAGTGCATGCAAAATATGTATGAGGTCCTCGGTTCAATCCCAAGATTCTCCACTGAATTTATTTGAGTGCCAAATTCACATTTACACAACTACTACTTTCCAGAATGTTGATATATAATTCTCAGGGTAGAGTGGCATGGTGGCCAAGTGGTAAGGTGTCGGTCTCGTAAACCTAAGATCATGGGTTCAAATCCCGTGCCGTGCCTTTATGAAAGACATCTGATATCATCGACCTGTGCTTCTATTGGAGGACTTTGCAGAAAAAGCAAGTTGTATCAATATTGCAACACAGCTATTACAGTAAGGGGATGTATCTCCATGGTAGAGCCAGTACTTTACATGTATGCGGTCCAACGTTAATCCCCAACTTCTCTTTTCAGTGTATTTACTTGTTAAATTAGTTTTTGCACAACTCCCACTTTCCAGAATGTTGACATTCTAAGAATGAAATAGATATGCTAAATCATCTGTTTCTGTAAACTGAAGCACATGGGTTCAATCCTTGTTCCACGTTTATGGAAGATAGCTGATATTATGGAAATGTACTTTCATTAGAACAGTGTAAAGAATAGGTAAATTGTATTGATATGACCACTGCGACCTGTATGCTCTAGTCGGCTGTCCCTCGCTACCTATTCGTCACCAGACCCACTGACTTCAGGTCATCTATAAGTCTATGCTATGTAAAGCTCCGCCTTATCTCAGCTCACTGGTCACGATAACAACACCCACCCGTAGCACTCGCTCCAGCAGATATATCTCACTGGTAATCCCCAAAGCCAACACCTCCTTTGGCCACGTTTCCTTCCAGTTCTCTGCTGCCAATGACTGGAACGAATTGCAAAAATCGCTGAATGTGGACACTTATATTTCCCTCACTAACTTTAAACATCAGCTATCTGAGCAGCTAACCGATCGCTGCAGCTGTACAAAGGCCATCTGTAAATAGCCCACCCAATCTACCTACCTCATCCCCATATTGTTTTTATTTACTTTCCGCTCTTTTGCACACCCGTATTTCTACTTGCACATCATCTGCTCATCTATCACTCCAGTGTTAATTTGCTAAATTGTAATTACCTTACTACCATGGCCTATTTATTACCTTACCTCCTCATGCCATTTGCACACACTGTATATAGACTTTCTTATTTCTATTGTGTTATTGACTGTACGCTTGTTTATTCCATGTGTATCTCTGTGTTGTTGTTTGTGTCGCACTGCTTTGCTTTATCTTGGCCAGGTCGCAGTTCTCAATGAGAACTTTGTGACGGCCCTGAATTTTTCTGAACCGTCTCAGTGCTTCTCCTTCTAATAGGGCGCTTTCCCTTTAATTCTCAATTAAATAGTGCTTCTCCTTCCAATAGGGCACTTCCCCTTTAATTCCCAATTAAATAGTCAGCATCAGCTGTGCAAAAGTGGGGTTATATGGAGACGTGAAAGAGGATGTGTTTAACCCTCAGTTCTGAAGCTTCTTCCAATAGGGCGCTTCCCCTTTAATTCCCAATTCAATAGTCAGCATCAGCTCCGCAAAAGTGGGGTTATATACTACTAGCCAGTCAACTCAGAGAAAGAGTCACCACTGTCGATGGACTGGTTCGCCTGGGACAGCAGTTCGAGAAGGACAGAGAATGCCAAAAGCAATATGAACAGAGAAAGAAACAGACACCCAAACCGTTACCCAAGCCAGACCATCAACAACAGCCAGAGTATCCAGCCAAGACACCTCCCATGTTCTGTTGGAGATGTAGCCAAAAGGGATATTCTTCAGCTACATGTCCAAGACCGTATCAAGTAAACCCTTCCAGAAACCACAAATCACAACAGGCAAACACACCTAACTCCCTTCGCAGGAACGACCATCCTACTCTGGGTGCTTTGACCAGAGTTGAAACCCCAAGAGTCACTGCCTACACCCCCCCATCGACACCCCCCTCCTTTCAGTCAATACCGCACCAACTGGTGTTACCCCTGTCCATAGGTCCATGGACAGGAAGAGCCATCCTGGACACCGGGTCATCCTCCACACCTTGTTCAATGAGAAACTGTGGAAGGAGGTTAAAGGTCCACACTATAACTTGAAGCCGTGGACAGAAGGTCCACTCTATCTGGCTGATTGTGAGGCTAAACGACCACTTGGATGGAGTGAGGTAGAGTTCTGCCTGTGTAACCACTCCTATATGATTCCTTCTGTTATCCTACAAACCAAGAACCTTGCTTTTCCTGTCGTGTTGGGAATTGATTTCATGTACTTCAGTGGTGTCCAGATTGATATCGCACACAATTGCTACTGGTTTCCATACAATCCGAGCAAGAAGCATTTCTTCCAGTCAGAAGCTTCAAAGTTACATGATTGGGGTCCAAATGTGGCAGTCTTCTCTGCCATTGCTCCGGTACCACTAACCCTTGATAATCCTTCTGATGATCTCCTTTTACAGGCTGTGAGAAGAGCTCAGCTGGAACAGCCAGAGGAGTTAAGGATGTTGGAACAGCTGCAGAATAACGCTGATGTATGTACTTCAAAGCTGGGACGTACCGGGCTCCTGAAGCACAAAATATTCCTTACACAGGAAATGCCGATCAAGCAGAAGCCATATCGTTTGTCCCCAGTGAAGCTAATCATCCAAAAGGGACTCATTAATGATATGTTGACACAAAATATAATTGAACGTTCATCCTCTCCCTGGGCTGCTCCTGTTGTCCTCATCCCAAAAAAGTCCGGTGGTCTTAGATTTTGTGTGGACTATAGGAAGACCAACAAGGTTTCCCAGACTGATGCCTATCCTCTTCCCACCATCCAAGAGATCCTGGAGTCATTGTCTGGTGCGGTTGTGTTCACTACCCTTGACCTCAATAGTGGCTATTGGCAGGTTGAGATGGACCAGGAAAGCAAGGACAAGACTGCTTTTGTCTGTGCTGAGGGCTTGTTTTCCTTTAAGGTGATGCCTTTTGGATTAAAGAATGCACCTGCCACTTTCCAAAGACTCATGGAGATTACGTTAGGTGAGCTCAAAGGGAAGATCTGTTTCGTCTACCTGGACGATATAATTATCTACTCCCAGAACAGAGAACAACACTTTCAAGAGCTTCAAGCAGTTTTGGACAAGCTAAGGGAAGCTGGTCTAACATTGAACATGAAGAAGAGCAACTTCTGCCAAACCTCCCTGAAATTCCTTGGCCATATTGTGTCTTTTGACGGCACACATGTGGATCCTGAAAAGACCAAGGTGGTACAAAATGTCCCTGTCCCAACCACACTCAAGGCCCTTCAACGGTTCCTTGGGATGGCTGGATGGTACCATCGGTTTGTGTTGAACTTCTCCCAGGTGGCAGAACCCCTCAACACATTGATGCGAAAAGGTGCGAAATTCTGATGGACGGCAGAGTGCCAGACCTCTTTTGAAACCCGAAACGACACCTCGTCACACCTCCCATTTTGGGTCATCCCAACTTTGATTTCCCTTTTGTTGTTTACACTGATGCAAGTGATGTTGGACTTGGTGCTGTTCTAGTCCAACAGACTGGACTTGGCACTGAAGAAGTGCTAGCGTTCGCCAGTCGAACATTGAATGGAGCAGAACGGAACTACTCCACAACCGAGCAAGAGTGCCTTGCAGTTGTCTGGGCTTTGGAAAAGTGGAGGTACTACCTGGAGGGAAGACACTTCACTGTGGTCACTGACCATTCCTCCCTTGTGTGGGTGTTCAAGACCAACAAACCAAGCACCAGACTCATCAGATGGGCTCTACGGTTGCAAGAGTTCACCTTTGCAGTAGAATACAGGAAAGGAAAATACAACACTGTTCCAGATGCCTTATCCAGAGCTCCTGCTGGTGGTAATGGTGGCCCTCATCTTACATGTGCTACTGTCCTGTCAAGCAGTCGAGACTCACCCAAAACTGACTTTCCCATCTCTGATGAGGCCATTTGGAAAGCCCAACAGGATGATCCAGAAGTACAGGCTTTGTACCAGACTATTCTGGAAGATGGAGAAAAGATGGTCAATCCTACCACAAGCTGACCATCATTGAAGACAAAGTCTACCGAGTTGTACAACTACCTCACAGAACACTATACCAAATGTACATACCTGAAACTCTACGCCTTCAACTGCTTCAACATTTCCACGAAGACCCGTTAGCTGGTCATTTGGGCAGGTTCAAAACCTACAAGCGGTTGCAAGCATTACTGTACTGGCCACATCTGAGCATGGATGTGAAGTCACACATCCGAAACTGTCAGGTTTGTCAAATGTACAAACCATAAGGTAGAAAGCCTGCTGGCAAGTTGCAGCAAACTGTGGTTACCCGACCTTGGGAAATGTTAGGAGTGGATTTGATGGGTCCATTTCCTAGAAGCTCCAATCAGAATGCGTACATGCTTGTTTTTGTTGATTACTATTCCAAGTGGGTGGAGCTCTTTGCCCTGCGTCAGGCCACAGCAAGGACCGTCTCTAACATCCGTACGAAAGAGATCCTGACTCGCTGGGGAGTGCCTGATTACATCCTGTCTGATCGAGGTTCCCAATTCGTCTCTGATCTCTTTGAGGAGACCTGCCAAAGATGGAACCTGAGACAGAAGTTGACCACGGCCTATCACCCACAGACCAACCTCACTGAGAGAGTTAATCGAACCTTGAAGACAATGGTTGCTTCCTATGTAGGAACCCAGCACAAACACTGGAACAAGCACCTTCACGAGTTTCGATTTGCCCTGAATTCTGCTGTGCAAGAGTCCACTGGAGTCACACCTGCAGAGCTGAACCTGAGTCGTCCCCTCCGAGGACCCTTGGAGATGGTGCTACAGCCCCAGCAGGTTACTCCAGACGCTGCTTGCTATGACCAGGTAGTCCATCTCCACGACTTGAGAGCTCTTGTCTCAAAGAACATGATCCAGGCTCGACTCAAGCAGAAGAGAAATTATGATAAGAAGAGACGAGACATGCAGTTCCAGCTTCGTGATCGGGTGTGGCTTCGCTCTCATCCTTATTCAAAAGCTGAACAATTCTTCTCAGCCAAGCTCGCTCCTAAATGGCAAGGACCATATAGGATTGTGGAGCAGAGAGGCCCTTTGAACTACCGAGTGGTGAAAGAGGACACAGGTGAAGATATGCGCGTTGTCCATGTCTCACGCCTTAAGGCCTGTTACCCCTCGGCTGAGGAATTGGAGGAGATTGAGCGCCGCAAGGTCCTGGAGATCTTTGAAGAGGAAAGTGAGGAGACTTTTCTCGGATTCCCAGACCCAGAAGTCTCACGCCTTAACCTCTCTGGGGTATGTGGGACGATTTCGTCCCACCTACGTAACAGCTACTGAAATTCCAGTGGCGCGATTTTTGAATCGTTAGAAATACTATTACTTCAATTTCTCAAACATATGACTATTTTACAGCTATTTAAAGACAAGAATCTCGTTAATCTAACCCCACTGTCCGATTTCAAAAAGGCTTTACAACGAAAGCAAAACATTAGATTATGTCAGCAGAGTGCCCAGCCAGAAAAAAATCAGACAGCCATTTTTCAAGCAAGCATATCATGTCACATAAACCCAAACCATAGCTAAATGCAGCACTAACCTTTGATGATCTTCATCAGATGACACACCTAGGACATTGTGTTATACAATACATGCATGTCTGTTCAATCAAGTTCATATTTATATCAAAAAACAGCTTTTTGCATTAGCATGTGACGTTCAGAAAACGCATAACCCCCGGCAAACTTCCGTTGAATTTACTAACAGTTTGCTAAATTACTCACGATAAACGTTCACAAAAAGCATAACAATTATTTTAAGAATTATAGATACATTACTCCTCTATGCACTCGATATGTCCGATTTTAAAATAGCTTTTCGGATGAAGCACATTTTGCAATAATCTAAGTACATAGCCCGGCATTACAGGGCTAGCTATTTAGATACCCACCCAGGTCAGCATCCACCAAAATCACATTTCCTATAAGAAAAATGTTCTTACCTTGCTTGTTCTTCATCAGAATACACTGCCAGGACTTCTACTTCAATAACAAATGTTGGTTTGGTCCCAAATAATCCATCGTTATATCCAAACAGCGACGTTTTGTTCGTGAGTTCTAGAATGCTTCTTCACGGTCTCGCGCATGGCGCATTGGCGTGTCAAAAATGTCTAAATATTCCATTACCGTACTTCGAAGCATGTCAACCGCTGTTTAAAACCAATTTTTATGCCATTTATGTCGTAGAGAAGTGATAATATTACGACCGGGAGTATGCATTGAGCCTAAACAGCCGAATAAAATTTCTCCTCGGGAGCGACTCATGCACGCGCATCATTCAAAGGTCCTCTGAGCATCCACTTACAAAAGGCGATAATCTGTTTCAACCTGAGGCTCCCTCGTAAACCTTCAGGTTTTTCGCGGGCTCTGAGAGCCTATTGGAGCCCTGGGAATTGTCACGTTACAGCTAAGATCCTTACTTTTCAATAAAAAGATGCAAGACGCACGACTCCTTGTCAGACAGGGTACTTCCTGCTTGAAACCTTGTCAGGTTTTTGCCTGCCATAGGAGTTCTGTTATACTCACAGACACCATTCAAACAGTTTTAGAAAATTCAGAGTGTTTTCTATCCAAACCTGAACAATAATATGCATATTCTAGCTTCTGAGTTGGTGTAGGAGGCAGTTAAAAATGGGAACATATTTTTTCCAAAATTCTCAATACTGCCCCCTACCCCAAACAGGTTAAGGCCTGTGACCCCTCGGCTGAGGAGCGTGAGCGCCAAAAAGTACTGAATATTTTTGTAGAGGAAAGTGATGAGGAGACCTTTCTCGGTTTCCCCGAACAAGATGTGCCTTCCAGGGCAATGGTCGGCTTTTTCCAGGGAGGGGGTGTGTGACGGCCCTGAATTTTTCTGAACCGTCTCAGTGCTTCTCCTTCCAATAGGGCGCTTTCCCTTTAATTCTCAATTAAATAGTGCTTCTCCTTCCAATAGGGCGCTTCCCCTTTAATTCCCAATTAAATAGTCAGCATCAGCTGCGCAAAAGTGGGGTTATATGGAGACGTGAATGAGGATGTGTTCAACCCTCAGTTCTGAAGCTTCTCTCTTCCGTTTGTTGTGTTGCTGTAAAAGTGTGCTTTGTGTAGCCTAATAGCAAATCTACCCAGGATCGGATCCAGTCTTTGCGTCAGTGGACTACACCTCTCCGTTGTTTTTCGTGGCCTTTCTCAGCTGGAGATCTGTCGGCGGATTGGCTTGTCTGACTGACCGACTGACTACAACCTTTTTTGTATACGGTATTTCATTTGTTTTGGTGTGATGTATACCATGATGATTTATGTAGTTAGTTGTAGTTGAGGACTTATTAAGATGTGATACGCTTTATAGTTGTGTGGTAAAATATTTGTAATTTTGATTGTATGATTGACACTGGGTTTACGCTACACTGGTATGAACGGACAAACATTGCGTGACTAAGTTCACTTGAGTTCCCTAAACTTGTTTACCGGGCTGGACTATTTTTAGGCCCGAGGTACAGGACATTTCTGGAGGAACTAGAGCTGTTTAAAGCTCATTATTGTATATTGTTATATGTGTGTGTGTGATCATATGTTAGTAATACAACCACGCAAAAGAATACAGTTGTTTAGTAAGTTCTTTCCAATGTTTTAAGGGTTCATGAAAAGTGTATTTCCATCCTGACTTTTACATGAGTCCTTTGTATTGGTGTAGACTTGACGGACCAGATGGGACTCATTCCCTCCCAAACTAAAAGGAGAAATCAATATTTTCTCTGGTAGGCACAACCTACCTGGCACCCCGATAAATGATAACCTCAAGTCAAAACCATTACAACTTGTTCTCCACTAGCTTACCTGGTTAAATAAAGTGTGATAAAATTTGAATTTGGCACACAAATAAACTCAGTGGAGAATCTTGGGATTGAACCGAGGACGTCATACATATTTTGCATGAAACTACAAGGAAATGATAGCAGCAATTCTTAAACCAGACAGGGGTCGAACCCATGAACCAGTTTTTGAATATGACGCCATAGAAGTTGGCAACAACACCACTTCTGTGCTATTAATGTACAAACAGGGATTGAATGTTCTTCAGATTACAAAACCGAATGATTTAGCACATCACTGTTTCCTGCTTAGAATTTCAACATTCTGTAAAGTAGGAGTTGGGTCAATGCAATAATTTTGAATGGAGAAGCTGGGGATTGAACCCGGGACCTCATACATGCAAAGCATGCGCTCTACCACTGAGCTACATCCCCTTTCTGGAAAATAAGAAAATGTTTCTTTTTTTATTTTATTTCACCTTTATTTAACCAGGTAAGCTAGTGGAGAACAAGTTCTCATTTAGAACTGCGTCCTGGCCAAGATAAAGCAAAGCAGTGCGACACAAACAACAACACAGAGTTACAAATGGAATGAACAAGCGTACAGTCAATAACACAATAGAAAAAAGAAAGTCTATATACAGTGTGTGCAAATGGCATGAGGAGGTAAGGCATAGTAGCGAAGTAATTACAATTTAGCAAATTAACACTGGAGTGATAGTTGAGCAGATGATGATGTGCAAGTACAAATACTGGTGTGCAAAAGAGCAGAAAGTAACTAAAAACAATATGTGGATGAGGTAGGTAGATTGGGTGGGCTATTTACAGATGGGCTATGTACAGCTGCAGCGATCGGTTAGCTGCTCAGATAGCTGATGTTTAAAGTTAGTGAGGGAAATATAAGTCTCCAGCTTCAGCGATTTTTGCAATTCGTTCCAGTCATTGGCAGCAGAGAACTGGAAGGAAAGGCGGCCAAAAGAGGTGTTGGCTTTGGGGATGACCAGTGAGATATATCTGCTGGAGCGCGTGCTACGGGTAGATGTTGTTATCGTGACCAGTGAGCTGAGATAAGGCGGAGCTTTAACTAGCATATACTTATAGATGATCTGGAGCCAGTGGGTCTGGTGACGAATAGGTAGCGAGGGCCAGCCGACTAGAGCATACAGGTCGCAGTGTTCATATCAATACAATTTACCTTTTCTTTACACTGTTCTAATGAATGTACATTTCCATAATATCAGCTATCTTCCATAAACGTGGAACAAGGACTGAACCCATGTGCTTCAGTTTACAGAAACAGATGATTTAGCATATCTATTTCCTTCTTAGAATGTCAACATTCTGGAAAGTGGGAGTGGTGCAAAAGCTAATTTAACAACTAAATACACTCAACAGAGAAGTTGGGGATTAACGTTGGACCGCATACATGTAAAGTACTGGATCTACCATAGAGATACATCCCCTTACTATAATAGCTGTGTTGCCATATTGACAGAATTTGCTTTTTCTGCAAAGTCCTCCAATAAAAGCACAGGTCCATGATATCTTTCATGCAGGCACGGACGGGGTTTGAACCCATGATCTTCGGTTTACGAGACCGACGCCTTACCACTTGGCCACCATGCCACTCTACTCTACAAATTATACATCAACATTCTGGAAAGTAGTAGTTGTGTAAATGTGAATTTGGCACACAAATAAACTCAGTGGAGAATCTTGGGATTGAACCGAGGACCTCATACATATTTTGCATGCACTCCCCCTCTGAGCTTCCATCCCATTTCATTTGCAGATAAAATGCAATATCAATACAATGTACTTTTTATATACACCACTCCATTGAAACTACAATGAAATGATAGCAGCAATTCTTAAACTAGGTACAGACAGGGATCGAACCCATGAACTTCAGTTTTTGAAAATGACGCCATAAAAGTTGGCAACAATACCACTTCTTTTCTATAAATGTACGAACAGGGATTGAACGCATGTTCTTCAGATTACAATACCAAATTATTTGGCACATCTCTGTTTCCTGGTTAGAATTTCAACATTCTGTAAATTAGGAGTTGGGTCAATGCAATAATTTTGAATGGAGAAGCTGGGGATTGAACCCAGGACCTCATACATGCGAAGCATGCGCTCTACCACTGAGCTACATCCCCTTTCTGGGAAAGTAGAAAATGTTTCTTATTTTATTTTATTTCATCTTTATTTAACCAGGTAAGCTAGTGGAGAACAAGTTCTCATTTAGAACTGCGTCCTGGCCAAGATAAAGCAAACCAGTGCGACACAAACAACAACACAGTGTTACAAATGGAATAAACAAGCGTACAGTCAATAACACAATATAAAAAAAGAAAGTCTATATACAGTGTGTGCAAAAGGCAGGAGGTACGGCAATACATAGGCCATAGTAGCGAAGTAATTACAATTTAGCAAATTAACACTTGAGTGATAGATGAGCAGATGATGATGTGCAAGTACAAATACTGGTGTGCAAAAGAGCAGAAAGTAAATAAAAACAATATGGGGATGAGGTAGGTCGATTGGGTGGGCTATTTACAGATGGGCTATGTACAGCTGCAGCGATCGGTTAGCTGCTCAGATAGCTGATGTTTAAAGTTAGTGAGGGAAATATAAGTCTCCAGCTTCAGCGATTTTTGCAATTCGTTCCAGTCATTGGCAGCAGAGAACTGGAAGGAAAGGTGGCTAAAGGAGGTGTTGGCTTTGGGGATGACCAGTGAGATATACCTGCTGGAGCGCGTGCTACAGGTGGGTGTTGTTATCGTGACCAGTGAGCTGAGATAAGGTGGAGCTTTACCTAGCATAGACTTATAGATGACCTGGAGCCAGTGGGTCTGGTGCCGAATAGGTAGCGAGGGCCAGCCGACTAAAGCACACAGGTCGCAGTGGCCATATCAATACAATTTACCTTTTCTTTACAATGTTCTAATGAAAGTACATTTCCATAATATCAGCTATCTTCCATAAACGTGGAACAAGGATTGAACCCATGTGCTTCAATTTACAGAAACAGATGATTTAGCATATCTATGTCCTTCTTAGAATGTCAACATTCTAGAAAGTGGGAGTTGTGCAAAAGCTAATTTAACAACTAAATACGCTCAACAGAGAAGTTGGGGATTAACGTTGGACCGCATACATGTAAAGTACTGGATCTACCATAGAGATACATCCCCTTACTATAATAGCTGTGTTGCAATATTGATACATCTTGCTTTTTCTGCAAAGTCCTCCAATAAAAGCACAGGTCCATGATATCAAATGTCTTTCATAAAGGCACAGACAGGATTTCAACGCATGATCTTCAGTTTACGAGACCAACGCCTTACCACTTGGCCACTCTACTCTAGAAATTATACATCAACATTCTGGAAAGTAGTAGTTGTGTAAATGTGAATTTGGCACACAAATAAACTCAGTTGAGAATCTAGGGATTGAACCGAGGACCTCATACATATTTTGCATGCACTCCCCCTCTGAGCTTCCATCCCATTTCATTTGCAGATAAAATGCAATATCAATACAATGTACTTTTTATATACACCACTCCATTGAAACTACAATGAAATGATAGCAGCAATTCTTAAACCAGGTACAGACAGGGATCGAACACATTAACTTCAGTTTTTGAAAATGACGCCATAAAAGTTGGCAACAATGCCACTTCTGTTCTATAAATGTACGTACAGGGATTGAACGCATGTTCTTCAGATTACAATACCAAATTATTTTGCACATCTCTGTTTCCTGGTTAGAATTTCAACATTCTGTAAAGTAGGAGTTGGGTCAATGCAATAATTTTAAGCGGAGATGCTGGGGATTGAACCCAGGAACTCATACATGCAAAGCATGCGCTCTACCACTGAGCTACATCCCCTTTCTGGAAATTAGGAAAATGTTTCTTATTTTATTTTATTTCACCTTTATTTAACCAGGTAAGCTAGTGGAGAACAAGTTCTCATTTAAAACTGCGACCTGGCCAAGATAAAGCAAAGCAATGCGACACAAACAACACAGAGTTACAAATGGAATAAACAAGCATACAGTCAATAACACAATAGAAAAAAAGAAAGTCTATATAATATACAATGTGTGCAAATGGCGTGAGGAGGTATGGCAATAAATAGGCCATAGTAGAGAAGTAATTACAATTTAGCAAATTAACACGGGAGTGATACATGAGCAGATGATGATGTGCAAGTATAAATACTGGTGTGCAAAAGAGCAGAAAGTAAATAAAAACAATATGTGAATGAGGTAGGTAGATTGGGTGGGCTATTTACAGATGGGCTATGTACAGCTGCAGCGATCGGTTAGCTGCTCAGATAGCTGATGTTTAAAGTTAGTGAGGGAAATATAAGTCTCCAGCTTCAGCGGTTTTTGCAATTCGTTCCAGTCATTGGCAGCAGAGAACTGGAAGGAAAGGCGGCCAAAGGAGGTGTTGGCTTTGGGGATGACCAGTGAGATATACCTGTTGGAGCGCGTGCTACGGGTGGGTGTTGTTATCGTGACCAGTGAGCTGAGATAAGGCGGAGCTTTACATAGCATAGACTTATAGATGACCTGGAGTCAGTGGGTCTGGTGCCGAATAGGTAGCGAGGGCCAGCCGACTAAAGCACACAGGTCGCAGTGGCCATATCAATACAATTTACCTTTTCTTTACAATGTTCTAATGAAAGTACATTTCCATAATATCAGCTATCTTCCATAAACGTGGAACAAGGATTGAACCCATGTGCTTCAGTTTACAGAAACAGATGATTTAGCATATCTATTTCCTTCTTAGAATGTCAACATTCTGGAAAGTGGGAGTTGTGCAAAAGATAATTTAACAACTAAATACACTCAACAGAGAAGTTGGGGATTAACGTTGGACCGCATACATGTAAAGTACTGGTTCTACCATAGAGATACATCCCCTTACTATAATAGCTGTGTCGCAATATTGATACAACTTGCTTTTTCTGCAAAGTCCTCCAATAATAGCACAGGTCGATGATGTCAGATGTCTTTCATAAAGGTTCGGACGGGATTTGTACCCATGATCTTCGGTTTGCGAGACCAACGCCTTACCACTTGGCCACCATGACACTCTACTGTACAATTTATACATTAACATTCGGGAAAGTAGTAGTTGTGTAAATGTGAATTTGGCACACAAATAAACTCAGTGGAGAATCTTGGGATTGAACCGAGGACCTCATACATATTTTGCATGCACTCCCCCTCTGAGCTTCCATCCCATTTCATTTGCAGATAAAATGCAATATCAATACAATGTACTTTTTATATACACCACTCCATTGAAACTACAATGAAATGATAGCAGCAATTCTTAAAACAGGTACAGACTGGGATCGAACTCATGAAGTTCAGTTTTTGAAAATGACGCCATAAAAGTTGGCAACAATGCCACTTCTGTTCTATAAATGTACGAACAGGGATCGAACGCATGTTCTTCAGATAACAAGACCAAATTATTTACCACATCTCTGTTTCCTGCTTAGAATTTCAACACTCTGTAAAGTAGATGTTGGGTCAATGCAATAATTTTAAATGGAGAAGCTGGGGATTGAACCCAGGACCTCATACATGCAAAGCATGCGCTCTACCACTGAGCTACATCCCCTTTCTTGAAAAGAGAAAAATATATATATTTTTATTTTATTTGTCCTTTATTTAACCAGGTAAGCTAGTGGAGAACAAGTTCTCATTTAGAACTGCGACCTGGCCAAGATGAAGCAAAGCAGTGCGACACAAACAACACCATAGAGTTACAAATGGAATAAACAAGCGTACAGTCAATAACACAATAGAAAAAAAGAAAGTCTATATTCAGTGTGAGCAAATGGCATGAGGAGGTAAGGTAATAAATAGGCCATGGTAGTGAGGTAATTACAATTTAGCAAATTAACACTGGAGTGATAGATGAGCAGATGATGATGTGCAAGTACAAATACTGGTGTGCAAAAGAGCAGAAAGTAAATAAAAACAATATGGGGATGAGGTAGGTAGATTGGATGGGCTATTTACAGATGGCCTATGTACAGCTGCAGCGATCGGTTAGCTGCTCAGATAGCTGATGTTTAAAGTTAGTGAGGGAAATATAAGTGTCCAGCTTCAGCGATTTTTGCAATTCATTCCAGTCATTGGCAGCAGAGAACTGGAAGGAAAGGCAGCCAAAGGAGGTGTTGGCTTTGGGGATGACCAGTGAGATATATCTGCTGGAGCGAGTGCTACGGGTGGGTGTTTTTATCGTGACCAGTGAGCTGAGATAAGGCGGAGCTTTACCTAGCATAGACTTATAGATGACCTGGAGCCAGTGGGTCTGGTGACAAATATGTAGCGAGGGCCAGCTGACTAGAGCATACAGGTCGCAGTGGTGGGTAGTTTACTGCTCCCTAAATTTTTATCAGCATATCGATTGTGCGACCCGGGCTGGCAAAACTCTGGATCATTGTTATTCTAACTTCCGTGACGCATATAAGGCCCTATCCCGCTCTCCTTTTTGAAAATCTGACCACGACTCCATTTTTTTGCTCCCAGCCTTTAGACAGAAACTAAAACAGGAAGGACCCGTGCTCAGGTCTGTTCAACGCTGGTCCGACCAATCGGATTCCACTCTTCAAGATTGCTTTGATCACGTGGACTGGGATATGTTCCGCATAGCGTCGAACAACAACATTGATGAATACACTGATTCTGTGAGCTAGTTTATTAGCAAGTGCATCAGTGATGTTGTACCCACAGCGTCTATTAAAACATTCCCCAACCAGAAACTGTGGATTGATGTCAGCATTCGCGCAAAACTGAAAGAGCGAACCACTGCTTTTAATTAGGGCAAGGTGACTGGAAACATAACCGAATTCAAACAGTGTAGCTATTCCCTCCGCAAGGCAATCAAACAAGCTAAGTGTCAGTATAGAGACAAAGTGGAGTCGCAATTCAACGGCTCAGACACGAGAGGTATGTGGCAGGGTCTACAGTCAATCACGGACTACAAAAGAAAAACCAGCCCTGTCGCGGACCACAATGTCTTGTTCCCAGACAAACTAAACAACTTCTTTGCTCGCTTTCTAGGACAATACAGCGCCACCGACACGGCCCGCTACCAAAACTTGCGGCCTCTCCTTCACCGCAGCCAATGTGAGTAAAACATTTAAACGTGTAAACCCTCGCAAGGCTGCCGGCCCAGACAGCATCCCCAGCTGCGTCCTCAGAGCATGCTCAGACCAGCTGGCTGGTGTGTTTACGGACATATTCAATCAATCCTTATCCCAGTCTGCTGTTCCCACATGCTTCAAGAGGGCCACCATTCTTCCTTTTCCCAAGAAAGCTAAGGTAACTAAGATAAATGACTACCGCTCCGTAGCACTCACTTCCGTCATCATGAAGTGCTTTGAGAGACTAGTCAAGGACCATATCACCTCCAACCTACCTGACACCCTAGACCCACTCCAATTTGCTTACCGCCCCAATAGGTCCACAGACGACGCAATCGCAATCACACTGCACACTGCCCTAACCTACCTGGACAAGAGGAATACCTATGTAAGAATGCTGTTCATTGACTACAGTTCAGTATTTAACACCATAGTACCCTCCAAACTCGTCATTAACTCGAGACCCTGGGTCTCGACCCCGCCCTGTGCAACTGGGTCCTGGACTTCCTGACGGGCCGCCCCCAGGTGGTGAGGGTAGGTATCAAAATCTCCACCCCGCTGATCCTCAACACTGGGGCCCCATTAGGGTGTGTGCTCAGCCTTCTCCTGTACTCCCTGTTCACCCATGACTGCGTGGCCATGCACGCCTCCAACTCAATCATCAAGTTTGCAGACGACACTACAGTGGTAGGCTTGATTACCAACAACGACGATACGCCTACAGGGAGGAGGTGAGGGCCCTCGGAGTGTGGTGTCAGGAAAATAACCTTACACTCAATGTCAACAAAACAAAGGAGATGATCGTGGACTTCAGGAAACAGCAGAGGGAGCAGCCCCCTATCCACATCGACGGGACAGTAGTGGAGAGGGTGGAAAGTTTTAAGTTCCTCGGTGTACACATCACGGACAAACTGAAATGGTCCACCCACACAGACAGCGTGGGGGAAGTGCCTCTTCAACCTCAGGAGGCTAAAGAAATTTGGCTTGTCACCAAAAACACTCACAAACTTATACAGATGCACAATCGAGAGCATTCTGTCAGGCTGTATCACCGCCTGGTACGGCAACTGCACCGCCCACAACCATAAGGCTCTCCAGAGGGTACTGAGGTCTGCACAACGCATCACCGGGGGCAAACTACCTATCCTCCAGGACACCTACACCACCCGATGTCACAGGAAGGCCAAAAAGATCATCAAGGACAACAACCACCCGAGCCACTGCCTGTTCACCCCGCTATCATCCAGAAGGCGAGGTCAGAACAGGTGCATCAAAGCGGGGACCGAGAGACTGAAAAACAGCTTCTATCTCAAGGCCATCAGACTGTTAAACAGCCATCACTAACATTGAGTGGCTGCTGCCTACTGACTCAACTCTAGCCACTTTAATAATAGAAAAATGTATGTAATAAATGTATCACTAGCCACTTTAAACAATGCCACTTTATATCATGTTTACATACCCTACATTACTCATCTCATATGTATATACTGTACTCTTTACCATCTACTCTGTCTTGCCTATGCCGTTCGGCCATCACTCATTCATATATTTTTATGTACATATTCTTATTCATTCCGTTACACTTGTATGTATAAGGTAGTTGTGAAATTGCTAGGTTAGATTACTTGTTAGATATTACTGTATAGTCGGAACTAGAAGCACAAGCATTTCGCTACACTCGCATTAACATCTGCTAACCATGTGTATGTGACAAATAAAATTTGATTTGATTTGATTTGATTTGAAGGGGCTTTGGTAACAAAACGGATGGCACTGTGATAGACTGCATCCAGTTTGCTGAGTAGAGTATTGGAAGCTATTTTGCAGATGACATCGCTGAAGTTGAGGATTGGTAGGATAGTCAGTTTTACTAGGGTAAGTTTGGCGGCGTGAGTGAAGGAGGCTTTGTTGTGAAATAGAAAGCCGATTCTAGATTTAATTTTGGATTGTTTGATATGAGTCTGGAAGGAGAGTTTACAGTCTAGCCAGACACCTAGGTATTTGTAGTTTTCCACATATTCTAGGTCAGAACCGTCCAGAGTAGTGATGCTAGTCGGGCAGGCGGGTGCGGGTGGCAAACGGTTGAAAAGCATGCATTTGGTTGTACTGGCGTTAATGAGCAGTTGGAGGCCACGGAAGGAGTGTTGTATGGCATTGAAGCTTGTTTGGAGGTTAGTTAACACAGTGTCCAAAGAAGGGCCAGATGTATACAGAATGGTGTCGTCTGCGTAGAGGTGGATCAGGGAATCACCCGCAGCAAGAGCGACATTGTTGATATATACAGAGAAAAGAGTCTGCCCAAGAATTGAACCCTGTGGTACCCCCATAGAGACTGCCAGAGGTCCGGACAACAGGCCTTCCGATTTTACACACTGAACTCTGCCTGCGAAGTAGTTGGTGAACCAGGCGAGGCAGTCATTTGAGAAGCCAAGGTGATTGAGTTTGCCGATAAGAATACAGTGATTGACAGAGTCGAAAGCCTTGGCCAGGTCGATGAAGACGGCTGCACAGTACTGTCTTTTATCGATGGCAGTTATGATATCGTTTAGTACCTTGAGCGTGGCTGAGGTGCACCCATGACCAGCTCAGAAACCGGATTGCACAGCGGAGAAGGTACGGTGGGATTCGAAATGGTAAGTGATCTGTTTATTAACATGGCTTTCGAAGGCTTTAGAAAGGCAGGGCAGGATGGATATAGGTCTATAACAGTTTGACCGCGGCAGCTTTCCAATCTTTAGGGATCTCGGACGATAAGAAGGAGAGGTTGAACAGACTGGTAATAGGGGTTGCAACAATGGCGGTGGATAATTTTAGAAAGAGAGTGTCCAGATTGTCTAGCCCAGCTGATTTGTACGGGTCCAGGTTTTGCAGTTCTTTCAGAACATCTGTTATCTGGATTTGGGTGAAGGAGAAGCTGGGGAGGCTCAGGCAAGTAGCTGTGGGGGGTGCGGAGCTGTTGGCCGGGGTTGGGGTAGCCAGGAGGAAAGCATGGCCAGCCGTAGAGAAATGTTAATTGAAATTTTCGATTATCATGGATTTATCGGTGGTGACCGTGTTACCTAGCCTCAGTGCAGTGGGCAGCTGGGAGAAGGTGCTCTTGTTCTCCATGGACTTTACAGTGTCCCAAAACCTTTTGGAGTTAGAGCTACAGGATGCAATTTTTGTTTGAAAAAGCTAGTCTTTGCTTTCCTGACTGACTGCGTGTATTGGTTCCTGACTTCCCTGAACAGTTACATTTTGCGGGGACTATTCGATGCTAATGCAGAACGCCACAGGATGTTTTTGTGCTGGTCAAGGGCAGTCAGGTCTGGAGTGAACCAAGGGCTATATCTGTTCTTAGTTCAACATTTTGTTTTTGTTCTACTGTAGAATATAAAGACTGTGTTCTACTGTAGAATATAAAGACTGTGTTCTACTGTAGAATATAAAGACTGTGTTCAACTGTAGAATATAAAGACTGTGTTCTATTGTAGAATATAAAGACTGTGTTCTACTGTAGAATATAAAGATTGTTTTACTGCAGAATATAAAGACTGTGTTCTACTGTAGAATATAAAGACTGTGTCTACTGTAGAATATAAAGACTGTGTTTTTGTCATGTCCTGACCAGCAGAGGGTGTAGTTGTGTAGTATTTTGGTCAGGACGTGGCAGAAGATGTCTGTGTATGTTTGTTCTGGGTGTTGTGTTTCTATGTTGGTCTGTGTGGCTCCCGATCAGGGACAGCTGGTTATCGTTGTTCCTGATTGGGAGTCATATATTTAGGAGTATGTTTGTCACTTGGGTTTGTGGGTGGTTGTGTTAACACTGCTATGATTTTGTAAGTAGCCTGTTAGCCTGTCTGGAGTCGTTCGTGTTTATTGTTTTGGTGTTCACAGTTTAATAAATATCATGATGAGCACGCAATCCGCTGCGTATTGGTCAACTTTTTCAGACGACGATTTCTCTGTTTCGTCTGACGACGACAGCCATGACAGTTTTACTGTAGAATATAAAGACTGTTCTACTGTAGAATATAAGACTGTGTTCTACTGTGGAATATAAAGACTGTGTTCTACTGTTGTCACGTCCTGACCAGTATAAAGATTATTTGCTATTGTAGTTTGGTCAGGACGTGGCAGAGGGTATTTTGTTTATGTGTTTTGGGGTGATGGTTTATGTAGTAGGGTGTTTGATTTATTATTTCCAGGTTTTTTGGTCACTGCTCTATGTTAGTCTATTTCTATGTTCTTTCTAGTTAGTCTGTTTCTATGTTTAGTTAATTGGTGTGTGGACTCTCAATTGGAGGCAGGGGTTGTCTAGTTGCCTTTGATTGAGAGTCCTATATATTAGGGTGTGTTTGTGATTTGTGATTTGTGGGAGGTTGTGCTTGTTTAGCTGTCTATGCCTGACAAGACTGTATTTCGTCGTTCATCATTTTTGTGATTTTTGTATACGTGTTCGTTTGGTTTTCCTTCTTTCTCCTATTAAAAGAAGATGAGTATACAACCCGCTGCGTTTTGGTCCTCCTTTCCAGACGACAATTATGACAACTGTAGAATATAAGACTGTTGTCACGTCCTGGCCAGTATATAAGGTTAATTGTTTTGTAGTTTGGTCAGGGCGTGACAGAGGGTATTTGTTTTATGTGGTTCGGGGTGGTGTGTTTGTGTAAAGGGTGGTTTGATTTAGTATGTCCGGGTTTTGGTTTATGTCTAGGTAGTTCTATGTGGAGTCTAGTATGTCTGTTTCTATGTCTGGTGAATTGGTGTTGGGACTCTCAGTTGAAGGCAGGTGTTTTCTATCTGCCTTTGATTGAGAGTCTCATAAATGAGGGTGTGTTTGTGTTTGTGTTTTGTGGGTGATTGTTCTGTGTTCAGCCCTAGGCTTTGCCAGACTGTTTTGTTGTTCGTTGGTTAGTTCTAGTAGCTTTGTTATTTTGTATTCAGTTGTTTTTTGTAAGTTAATAAATCTAAATATGAGCATACACGTACCTGCTGCATTTTGGTCCTCATTCCCCGACGACAACCGTGACAGAATCACCCACCACCAAAGGACCAAGCAGCAGAGGAAGGAGCGGAGGATTTTCGAAGAGGACAAACGAGAGAGATGGACTTGGGAGGAGATCTTGGAGGGAGAAGGCTCCTACACTTGGGAGGAGATCCAAGCAGGGAAAGATCGCCTTCCTTGGAAACAGGTGGTACGCGAGAGAGAGGATAGGAGTAAGGCTGGTATGGACCGGGAACGTTTCCGAGGGACAAGACTGGCGTTGAAGCACGAGAGGCACCCCCAAGAAAATTTTGGGGGGGGGCACACGGGTAGTTTGGCTAGGCGAAGGAAGAGCCGGAAGCCAGCTACCCGTGGTTATATGGAGGAGCGTATGAGGTGGGGAGCGCCATGTTTCGCTGAGAAGCGCAATATCTCACCCATACGCACGCACAGTCCGGTGCGAGTTATTCCAGCCCCTCGCAGGTGCCGTGCTAGAGCGGGCATCCAGCCTGGTAGGAGGATGCCTGCGCAGCGCATCTGGTCGCCGGTACGCCTCCGAGGACCAGGCTACCCAACTCCCGCTCTACGCACGGCTACCATCAAGCCCCTGCACAGCCCAGTCTGCCCTGTACGAGCACTCCGCTCGTGCAGGGCTACTAGTTCCATCGAGCCAAGGCGGGTTGTGCAGGAGGTAAGATCTAGACCGGCTGTGCGCCTCCATAGCCCTGGGTTTCCAGCTCCTGTCTCTCGTGCGGACCCGGAAGTGCGTCCACCCAGTCCGACTCGTCCTGTTCCCGCTCCCCGCACTAAACGGCAAGTGCGTAAACCCAGCCTCGCGAGTCAACAGTCGTCGGAGCTGCCCGCCAGTCAACAGTCGTCGGAGCTGCCCGCCAGTCAACAGTCGTCGGAGCTGCCCGCAGTCAACAGTCGTCGGAGCTGCCCGCCAGTCAACAGTCGTCGGAGCTGCCCGTCAGTCAACAGTCGTCGGAGCTGCCCGTCAGTCAACAGTCGTCGGAGCTGCCCGTCAGTCAACAGTCGTCGGAGCTGCCCGTCAGTCAACAGTCGTCGGAGCTGCCCGTCAGTCAACAGTCGTCGGAGCTGCCCGTCAGTCAACAGTCGCCGGAGTGGTCAGACGCTGCGCTGAACTGCCGGAGTGGCCAGACTGCGCTGAACTGCCGGAGTGGCCAGACTGCGCTGAACTGCCGGAGTGGCCAGACTGCGCTGAACTGCCGGAGTGGCCAGACTGCGCTGAACTGCCGGAGTGGCCAGACTGCGCTGAACTGCCGGAGTGGCCAGACTGCGCTGAACTGCCGGAGTGGCCAGACTGCCCTGAACTGCCGGAGTGGCCAGACTGCCCTGAACTGCCGGAGTGGCCAGACTGCCCTGAACTGCCGGAGTGGCCAGACTGCCCTGAACTGCCGGAGTGGCCAGACTGCCCCTGAACTGCCGGAGTGGCCAGACTGCCCTGAACTGCCGGAGTGGCCAGACTGCCCTGAACTGCCGGAGTGGCCAGACTGCCCTGAACTGCCGGAGTGGCCAGACTGCCCTGAACTGCCGGAGTGGCCAGACTGCCCTGACCTGCCGGAGCTGACAGACTGCCCTGACCTGCCGGAGCTGACAGACTGCCCTGACCTGCCGGAGCTGACAGACTGCCCTGACCTGCCGGAGCTGACAGACTGCCTGACCTGCCGGAGCTGACAGACTGCCCTGACCTGCCGGAGCTGACAGACTGCCCTGACCTGCCGGAGCTGACAGACTGCCCTGACCTGCCGGAGCTGACAGACTGCCCTGACCTGCCGGAGCTGACAGACTGCCCTGACCTGCCGGAGCTGACAGACTGCCCTGACCTGCCGGAGCTGACAGACTGCCCTGACCTGCCGGAGCTGACAGACTGCCCTGACCGCCCAGAGCTGATAGACTGCCCAGACTGCCCCGAACCTCCAGACTACCCAGACTGCCTGGAACGGCCAGAACCTGAGCCGCCTCCAAGATAGGTGGGTTGGGGAGGGGGGGGTGTAGCACAGTGCCGTCGTTGACGGCAGCCACCCTCCCTTCCCTCCCTTTAGTAAGGGGGAATTTTCTTTTGGGTATTGTTTGGGGGTAATTTTTTTTGTGTTAAGGTGCTTCTGGGGTAGCACCTTTAAGGGGGGGGTACTGTCACGTCCTGGCCAGTATATAAGGTTAATTGTTTTGTAGTTTGGTCAGGGCGTGACAGAGGGTATTTGTTTTATGTGGTTCGGGGTGGTGTGTTTGTGTAAAGGGTGGTTTGATTTAGTATGTCCGGGTTTTGGTTTATGTCTAGGTAGTTCTATGTGGAGTCTAGTATGTCTGTTTCTATGTCTGGTGAATTGGTGTTGGGACTCTCAGTTGAAGGCAGGTGTTTTCTATCTGCCTTTGATTGAGAGTCTCATAAATGAGGGTGTGTTTGTGTTTGTGTTTTGTGGGTGATTGTTCTGTGTTCAGCCCTAGGCTTTGCCAGACTGTTTTGTTGTTCGTTGGTTAGTTCTAGTAGCTTTGTTATTTTGTATTCAGTTGTTTTTTGTAAGTTAATAAATCTAAATATGAGCATACACGTACCTGCTGCATTTTGGTCCTCATTCCCCGACGACAACCGTGACAACTGTGTTCTACTGTAGAATATAAGACTGTGTTCTACTGTAGAATATAAGACTGTTCTACTGTAGAATATAAAGACTGTTCTACTGTAGAATATAAGACTGTTCTACTGTAGAATATAAGACTGTTCTACTGTAGAATATAAGACTGTGTTCTACTGTAGAATATAAGACTGTTCGGCTGTAGAATATAAAGACTGTTCTACTGTAGAATATAAAGACTGTTCTACTGTAGAATATAAGACTGTTCTGCTGTAGAATATAAAGACTGTGTTCTGCTGTAGAATATAAAGACTGTTCTACTGTAGAATATAAGACTGTTCTACTATAGAATTTAAGACTGTTCTGCTGTAGAATATAAGACTGTGTTCTACTGTAGAATATAAGACTGTGTTCTACTGTAGAATATAAAGACTGTTCTACTGTAGAATATAAAGACTGTTCTACTATAGAATATAAAGACTGTTCTACTGTAGAATATAAAGACTGTTGCAATGTGGAATATAAAGACTGTGTTCTACTGTAGAATATAAAGACTGTTCTACTGTAGAATATAAGACTGTGTTCTACTGTAGAATATAAAGACTGTTCTACTGTAGAATATAGACTGTGTTCTACTGTAGAATATAAAGAGTTCTACTGTAGAATATAAAGACTGTGTTCTACTGTAGAATATAAAGACTGTGTTCTACTGTAGAATATATAGACTGTGTTCTACTGTAGAATATAAAGACTGTGTTCTACTGTAGAATATAAAGACTGTGTTCTACTGTAGAATATAAAGAGTTCTACTGTAGAATATATAGACTGTGTTCTACTGTAGAATATAAAGACTGTGTTCTACTGTAGAATATATAGACTGTGTTCTACTGTAGAATATAAAGAGTTCTACTGTAGAATTTAAGACTGTTCTACTGTAGAATATATAGACTGTGTTCTACTGTAGAATATAAAGACTGTGTTCTACTGTAGAATATATAGACTGTGTTCTAGTGTAGAATATAAAGAGTTCTACTGTATAATATAAAGACTGTGTTCTACTGTAGAATATATAGACTGTGCTCTGCAGTAGACCATAAAGAGGGGACCATAAAGAGCATTACAATGACACTGTGCTCGTGCATGGACTCGTGCTGCTAACATGGGGCTTGAGCTACTGCGCACGTTAGAGCGCAGATGCACAAACACGCAACTCTGACATACACAGTCTCTCTCCCTGCCTCTCTCACACACACTCTCTCCCTGACTCTCTCTCCCTGCCTCTCTCTCTCTCTCTCTCTCTCCCTGACTCTCTCTCCCTGCCTCTCTCTCACTCTCTCTCCCTGCCTCTCTCATACACTCTCTCCCTGCCTCTCTCACACACAGTCTCTCTCCCTGACTCTCTCTCACACTCTCTCTCACACACTCTCTCTCTGCCTCTCTTACACACACTCTCTCCCTGCCTCTCTCTCACACACACTCTCGATCCCTCGTTTTCACAACCTCCCTCACTTTCACTCATGTACGCTACCTCCCTCTCTACCGCCCTCTCTCCCTCCCTCCGTCTCTCTTCTGACAGATATATCGTCATTGTGTGGGCAGGCGGAAGGAGCTGGGTTGAACTTGAGAACGGCACACGAGAGGAGACAGAGGAAAGGACATGATGCTGCTGCAGTAACCGACATCGTTGTTAAAACATCGCAGCAACCAGCGTAGCAACCAGAGTGTCAAGGTAAGATAAACAGCTCTCTCTTCATTCTGCAGTAACTCTCATTATGACATTCTATCTCTCCCTCTTTCCCTCTCTCTTTCAATCTCTCCTCTCTACCTCCATCTTTCCCTCTCTCCCTCTCTCTCCATCTCTCGTCTCTGTCTGCCTCTCCATCTCTGTCTCTTTCTCTCTATCTGTCAGTCTCTCCCTTGGTGTCTCTCTCGGTCTGTCTGTCTGTTGTATTGTGATGAGTCAGGACAATATGACTGAGAAAGGTTGGTAGACATAATCAGTATGTGTGTAATGCCAGAATACTGTGTGTGTTAGACTGGTGTGTGTATAATGTTAGACTGCTCTGTTTATATATAATGTGTATTAGATGTTAGACTGCTCTGTTTATATATAATGTGTATTAGATGTTAGACTGCTCTGTTTATATATAATGTGTATTAGATGTTAGACTGCTCTGTTTATATATAATGTGTATTAGATGTTAGACTGCTCTGTTTATATATAATGTGTATTAGATGTTAGACTGCTCTGTTTATATATAATCTGTATTAGATGTTAGACTGCTCTGTTTATATATAATGTGTATTAGATGTTAGACTGCTCTGTTTATATATAATGTGTATTAGATGTTAGACTGCTCTGTTTATATATAATTTTGTCACGAACGTCGTATGAAGGAGAACAAGGCGCAGCGTGCGTATCGTTCCACATTTTCATTTAAATGTGAAACTTTGCAAGACAGACAATAAACTATAAACAAAAACAACAAACCGTGACGACAGAGGAGCAACATGCACTAACTCAAAATAATCTCCCACAAACACAGGTGGGAAAAACAACTACTTAAATATGATCCCCAATTAGAGACAATGATGACCAGCTACCTCTAATTGGGAATCATACAAAACCCAACATAGAAAAAAGAAACTAGAACCAAACATAGAACTAAATAAACTAGATAAACCCCCCCAGTCACGCCCTGACCTACTCTACCATAGAAAATAAGAGCTCTTCTATGGTCAGGACGTGACAAATGTGTATTACATGTTAGACTATTCTGTTTATATATAATGTGTACCCGCATAACACCAGTCTCAACGTCAACAGTAAACAGGCGACTCCGGGATGCTGGCCTTCTAGGCAGAGTTGCGAAGAAAAATCCATATCTCAAACTGGCCAATAAAAAGAAAACATTAAGATGGACAAAAAATCTCTCCTCTCTCTCTGCCTCTCTGTCTCTTTCTCCCTGAGTCGCCTCTTCACTGTTGACATTGAGACTGGTGTTTTGCGGGTACTATTTAATGAAGCTGCCAGACATTTCTAAGTGACCCCAACCTTTTGAGCGGTAGTGTATACTAATAAAGTTGGTCAGAGAAAGATATTTTGTTTAATAAATATTACATTTTCTGAAAGAAAAAAAATTATGGCCAAAATTGGCACCCCTGTTTTCAATACCTCACCTTATGAGGATAAGGGCACATAGTATTTCTCCAAAATGTTGTATGAGATTGGATAACACATTGAGAGGGATCTCAGACCATTCCTCCATACACTCTTAGAAACATGGTGCTAACTACAACCTGAAAGGGTTCTTCGGCAGCCCCCATAGGAGAAGCCTTTGAAGAACCCTTTTTTGTTCCAGGAAGAACCCTTTTGAGTTCCATGTAGAACCCTTTTGAGTTCCATGTAGAACCCTTTAGACAAAACATGTGGTGTTATTTGAAGAGGGCAGTCCATAAGCACAGCCAAAGGATCTGGAAAGATTCTGTATGGAGGAATGGTATAAGATCCCTCCCAATGTGTTCGCCAAATCATAAAACATTTTAGAAAAGGCTCAGAGCCGTTTTCATCGTAAGGGGAGGTATTGAATGGTATTGAAAACAGGGATGCCAATAATTTTGACCCCTATCTTCTTGAGAGAAAAATAAATTGATTACTTATTAAACAAAATCTCTGTCTGAACAATTAGAATAAAATAATTGTAAAAAAAATGTTTTGCATACAATATAGCTCAGTATTTGTTATATTTATTTTATACAGTCTTTTGCTCACATTTATCAAGGGTTTAATAATGTTGGACCCCACTGGATATCTAAATGTTTATCAAGGGTTTAATAATGTTGGACCCCACTGTATATCTAAATGTTTATCAAGGGTTTAATAATGTTGGACCCCACTGGATATCTAAATGTTTATCAAGGGTTTAATAATGTTGGACCCCACTGTATATCTAAATGTTTATCAAGGGTTTAATAATGTTGAACCCCACTGTATATCTAAATGTTTATCAACGGTTTAATAATGTTGGACCCCACTGTATATCTAAATGTTTATCAAGGGTTTAATAATGTTGGACCCCACTGTATATCTAAATGTTTATCAAGAGTTTAATAATGTTGAACCCCACTGTATATCTAAATGTTTATCAAGGGTTTAATAATGTTGGACCCCACTGTATATCTAAATGTTTATCAAGGGTTTAATAATGTTGAACCCCACTGTATATCTAAATGTTTATCAAGGGTTTAATAATGTTGGACCCCACTGTATATCTAAATGTTTATCAAGGGTTTAATAATGTTGGACCCCACTGTATATCTAAATGTTTATCAAGGGTTTAATAATGTTGAACCCCACTGTATATCTAAATGTTTATCAAGGGTTTAATAATGTTGGACCCCACTGTATATCTAAATGTTTATCAAGGGTTTAATAATGTTGGACCCCACTGTATATCTAAATGTTTATCAAGGGTTTAATAATGTTGGACCCCACTGTATATCTAAATGTTTATCAAGGGTTTAATAATGTTGAACCCCACTGTATATCTAAATGTTTCTCAAGGGTTTAATAATGTTGGACCCCACTGTATATCTAAATGTTTATCAAGGGTTTAATAATGTTGAACCCCACTGTATATCTAAATGTTTATCAAGGGTTTAATAATGTTGCACCCCACTGTATATCTAAATGTTTATCAAGGGTTTAATAATGTTGGACCCCACTGTATATCTAAATGTTTATCAAGGGTTTAATAATGTTGGACCCCACTGTATATCTAAATGTTTATCAAGGGTTTAATAATGTTGGACCCCACTGTATATCTAAATGTTTATCAAGGGTTTAATAATGTTGGACCCCACTGTATATCTAAATGTTTATCAAGGGTTTAATAATGTTGGACCCCACTGTATATCTAAATGTTTATCAAGGGTTTAATAATGTTGCACCCCACTGTATATCTAAATGTTTATCAAGGGTTTAATAATGTTGCACCCCACTGTATATCTAAATGTTTATCAAGGGTTTAATAATGTTGGACCCCACTGTATATCTAAATGTTTATCAAGGGTTTAATAATGTT
>NW_021822732.1:80000-145000 GCF_901001165.1 Salmo trutta
TATACAGTAACAACCCATTACTCTATTGACCTGTTATACAGTAACAACCCATGACTCTATTGAACTGTTATTCAGTAACAACCCATGTCTCTATTGACCTGTTATACAGTAACAACCCATGACTCTATTGAACTGTTATACAGTAACAACCCATGACTCTATTGACTTGTTTTACAGTAACAACCCATGACTCTATTGACCTGTTATACAGTAACAACCCATTACTCTATTGACCTGTTATACAGTAACAACCCATGACTCTATTGAACTGTTATACAGTAACAACCCATGTCTCTATTGACCTGTTATACAGTAACAACCCATGACTCTATTGACCTGTTTTACAGTAACAACCCATGTCTCTATTGACCTGTTATACAGTAACAACCCATGACTCTATTGACCTGTTTTACAGTAACAACCCATGACTCTATTGACCTGTTATACAGTAACAACCCATGACTCTATTGAACTGTTATACAGTAACAACCCATGACTCTATTGACCTGTTATACAGTAACAACCCATGACTCTATTGACCTGTTATACAGTAACAACTCTAACCCATGACTCTATTGAACTGTTTTACAGTAACAACCCATGACTCTATTGAACTGTTTTACTGTAACAACCCATGACTCTATTGACCTGTTATACAGTAACAACCCATGACTCTATTGAACTGTTTTACAGTAACAACCCATGACTCTATTGAACTGTTATACAGTAACAACCCATGACTCTATTGAACTGTTATACAGTAACAACCCATGACTCTATTGAACTGTTATACAGTAACAACCCATGACTCTATTGAACTGTTTTACTGTAACAACCCATGACTCTATTGACCTGTTATACAGTAACAACCCATGACTCTATTGAACTGTTTTACAGTAACAACCCATGACTCTATTGAACTGTTATACAGTAACAACCCATGACTGTATTGACCTGTTATACAGGAACAACCCATGACTCTATTGAACTGTTTTACAGTAACAACCCATGACTCTATTGACCTGTTATACAGTAACAACCCATGACTCTATTGACCTGTTATACAGTAACAACTCTAACCCATGACTCTATTGAACTGTTTTACAGTAACAACCCATGACTCTATTGAACTGTTTTACTGTAACAACCCATGACTCTATTGACCTGTTATACAGTAACAACCCATGACTCTATTGAACTGTTTTACAGTAACAACCCATGACTCTATTGAACTGTTATACAGTAACAACCCATGACTCTATTGAACTGTTATACAGTAACAACCCATGACTCTATTGAACTGTTATACAGTAACAACCCATGACTCTATTGAACTGTTTTACTGTAACAACCCATGACTCTATTGACCTGTTATACAGTAACAACCCATGACTCTATTGAACTGTTTTACAGTAACAACCCATGACTCTATTGAACTGTTATACAGTAACAACCCATGACTGTATTGACCTGTTATACAGGAACAACCCATGACTCTATTGAACTGTTTTACAGTAACAACCCATGACTCTATTGACCTGTTATACAGTAACAACCCATGACTCTATTGAACTGTTTTACGGTAACAGTTCAATAGAGGAGAAGAGAAAAGAGGAGATGAGAAAGGAGGAGGAGAGGAGGAGGAGAGTGGAGAAGAGGAGGCAAGAGAGAATAGGTAGAGAGGAGGAGGAGAAGAGAGAAGAGGAGGAGAAGAGAGAATAGGTAGAGAGGAGGAGGAGAGTGGAGAAGAGAGAATAGGTAGAGAGGAGGAGGAGAAGAGGAGGAGAAGAGAGAAAAGGAGGAGAGGAGGAGGAGAGTGGAGAAGAGGAGGGAAGAGAGAATAGGTAGAGAGGAGGAGGAGAAGAGAGAAGAGGAGGAGAAGAGGAGAGAAGAGGAGGAGAGGAGGCGGAGAGTGGAGAAGAGGAGGGAAGCGAGAGGGGGAGGAGGATAGGGGGAGGAGACAAGGGGAGAGAAGGGAGAAGAGGAGGAGAAAAGAGAGGTGGAGGAGGATGGGGAGGAGACAAGGGGAGAGAAGAGGAAGAGAGGAGGAGGAGATGAGGAAGAGAAGGGAGAAGAGGAGGATAGGGGGAGGAGAAGGGAGAAGCGGAGGGGAGGAGAGAAGAGGAGAAGAAGAGAGGAGCGGAGGAGGCGGGGGAGAAGGTGATAGAATATGAGGAGAGGAGACAAAGAGAGGAGGAGAAGAGAGAAGATGTGGAGAGGAGGAGGAGAAGAGGAGGAGAGAAGGATGAGAAAGGAGAAGAGAGAAGAGGAGGAGAGTGGGAGGAAAAGAGAGGAGTGGAGGAGAGGAAGGAAGAGAAGAGGAGGAGAGAAGGAGGAGAAAGGAGAAGAGAGGAGAAGAGGAGAAGAGAGAAGAGGAGGAGAGTGGGAGGAGAAGAGAGGAGTGGAGGAGAGGAGGAGGAGAAAGGAGAAGAGAGGAGGAGAAGAGGAGAAGAGAGAAGAGGAGGAGGACAGAAGGAGTACATTTGGTTAATAAGCTGAAAGTGCTGCAAGCCTGTGTGTGTGTGTGTGTGTGTGTGTGTGTGTGTGTGTGTGTGTGTGCGTGTGAGAGAGAGAGAGCCACGGCCATATGCTGCTAATCAGGTTGAGCGGGGCGGAATGATCACATGACTGTCAAGACCACAGAAATTCCAAACACACACACACACACACACACACACACACACACTGGAATAAAACTGGAATGGGGGTGTTTATGTTGACTATGTAAGTGTGTGTGTGTGTGTGTGTGTGTGTGTGTGTGTGTGTGTGTGTGTGTGTGTGTGTGTGTGTGTGTGTGTGCGCGCGTGCGTGCGTGTGAGCGTGCGTGTGCGCGTGCATATGTGTGTGTGTGTGTGTGTGTGTGTGTGTTCCAGGTGTTCCGGTGGAGGACAAGATCAATATGTTCATCAACAGTTTTGGCTCCATCCAGGAAACCAACATGGTGAGCAGAGTTACTAATGCTAAAACCTCTGCATGCTAACAATGCTACCAACATTCCAACATTATCAACATTAGCCTATATGCTATAAACAGTAGCCTGTATGCTATTAACATTAGTCTGTAAGACATCAACATTAGCCTGTATGCTACCACCATTAGACTGTATGCTATCAGCATTAGCCTGTATGCTACCACCATTAGTCTGTAAGACATCAACATTAGCCTGTATGCTACCACCATTAGTCTGTTATCCATCAGCATTAGCCTGTATGCTGCCCTAAACTCTCTCCTGGCCCCTTACACTAAGTCTGAATTTGTCCTGCTAGGTGACCTAAACTGGGACATGCTTAAACCACCTGAACCAAGTCCTAAAGCAATGGGACTCCCTAAATCCTTCTCAGATTATTACCAATTCCACAAGGTATGACTCCAAACACCCAGAAAAGGCTACTCTCCTTGATGTTATCCTCACAAATAATCCTGATGGGTATCAGTCTGGTGTTTTCTGTCATATCCTTAGTGATCACTGTTTTACAGCCTGTGTTCATAAAGGCTGCTCAGTGAAACAACCTGTCCTGATTTGTCATAGACGCTTGCTAAAAAACTTTAATGAGCAAGCCTTCCTTCATGACCTGGCCTCTGTAAATTTGTATAGAATCAGCTTGACACGTTTTTCCAACACTTTTGATAAACAGGGCAAAAGACGCTTGGACCTTATTTTTTGATATTTTCAGAATTAAAAGCAGGTTCGGCAACTGGTTCGACCGTGATCTTGCAAAATTACTCCACCTCAAGAATGCCATTTGGCAAATCGCTCGGCACACGCATACTCAGGCTGACTGGCTCTCGTTCAGACAAATGAGAAATAAGTGCACTCAGGCTATCTGGAAGGCCAAAGCTAGTTACTTTAAGGAGCAGATCTCTCTCTGTGGGTCTAACCCCAAGAAGTTCTGGAAAACGGTTAAAGACCTGGAGAATAAACCCTCCTCCTCACAGCTGCCCATGTCCCTTAATGTTGATGATGTGGTTATTACTGACAAGAAGCACATAGCTGAGCTCTTTAATCACCACTTCATTAAGTCAGGATTCCTATTTGACTCAGCCATGCCTCCTTGCCCGTCCAACATTTCCTCATCTCCCACCCCTTCTAATGCAATTAGCCCGAATGCTCCTCCCTCTTTTCCACTGCCCCGCTACAAAGTTTCTCCCTGCAGGCGGTCACTGATTCCGAGGTGCTAAAGGAGCTCCTTAAACTTGACCCCAAAAAATCATCTGGTTCAGATGGTTTAGACCCTTTCTTCTTTAAGGTTGCTGCCCCTATCATCGCCAAGCCTATCTCTGACCTGTTTAACCTGTCTCTCCTCTCTGGGGAGGTTCCCTTTGCTTGGAAGGCAGCCACGGTTCATCCTTTATTTAAAGAGGGAGATCAAGCTGATCCTAACTGTTATAGGCCTATTGCTATTTTGCCCTGTTTATCAAAAGTGTTGGAAAAACGTGTCAATAATCAACTGACTGGCTTTCTTGATGTCTATAGTATTCTCTCTGGTATGCAATCTGGTTTCAGCTCAGGTTATGGATGTGTCACTGCAACCTTATAGGTCCTCTATGATGTCACCATTGCCCTTGAATCTAAGCAATGCTGTGCTGCTATTTTTATTGACTTGGCCAAATCTTTTGATAAGGTAGACCATTCCATTCTTGTAGGCCGGCTAAGGAGTATTGGTGTCTCTGAGGGGTCTTTGGCCTGGTTTGCTAACTACCTCCCTCGAAGAGTGCAATGTATAAAGTCAGAAAATCTGCTGTCTCAGCCAGTGCCTGTCACCAAGGGTGTACCCCAAGGCTCGATCCTAGGCCCCACGCTCTTCTCAATTTACATCAACAACATAGCTCAGGCAGTAGGAAGCGCTGTCATCCATTTATATGCAGATTATACAGTCTTATACTCAGCTGGCCCCTCCCCGGAGTTTGTGTTAAACGCTCTACAACAAAGCTTTCTCAGTGTCCAACAAGCTTTCTCTGCCCTTAACCTTGTTCTGAACACCTCTAAAACAAAGGTCATGTGGTTTGGTAAGAAGAATGCCCCTCTCCCCACAGGTGTGATTACTACCTCTGAGAGTTTAGAGCTTGAGGTAGTCACCTCATACAAGTACTTGGGAGTATGGCTAGATGGTGCACTGTCCTTCTCTCAGCACATATCAAAGCTGCAGGCTAAAGTTACATCTAGACTTGGTTTCCTCTATCGTAATCGCTCCTCTTTCACCCCAGCTGCCAAACTAACCCTGATTCAGATGACCATCCTTCCCATGCTAGATTACGGAGACATAATTTATAGTTCGACAGGTAAGGGTGCTCTCGAGCGGCTAGATGTTCTTTACCATTCGGCCATCAGATTTGCCACCAATGCTCCTTATAGGACACATCACTGCACTCTATACTCCTCTGTAAACTGGTCATCTCTGTATACCTGTCGCAAGATCCACTGGTTGATGCTTATTTATAAAACTCTCTTAGGCCTCACTCCCCCCTATCTGAGATATCTACTGCAGCCCTCATCCTCCACATGCAACACCCGTTCACTCCCCCCTATCTGCGATATCTACTGCAGCCCTCATCCTCCACATACAACACCCGTTCTGACAGTCACATTCTGCTAATGGTCCCCAAAGCACACACATCCCTGGGTCGCTCGTCTTTTCAGTTCGCTGCAGCTAGCGACTGGAACGAGCTGCAACAAACACTCAAACTGGACAGTTTTATCTCCATCTCTTCATTCAAAGACTCATTCATGAACAATCTTACTGACAGTTGTGGCTGCTTTGTGTGATATATTGTTGTCTCTACCTTCTTGCCCTTTGTGCTGTTGTCTGTTCCCAATAATGTTCGTACCATGTTTTGTGCTGCTACCATGTTGTTGTTATGTTGTGTTGCTACCATGCTGCGTTGTCATGTGTTGCTGCCATGCTATGTTGTTGTCTTAGGTCTCTCTTCATGTAGTGTTGTGTTGTCTCACTTGTCGTGATGTGTGTTTTGTCCTATGTTTTAATTGAATTATTATTTTTTTTAAATCCCGCCCCCTTTCCCCTCAGGAGGCCTTTTGCCTTCTGGTAGGCCGTCATTGTAAATAATAATTTGTTCTTAACTGACTTGTCTAGTTAAATAAAGGTTAAATTAAAAAAACTAAAAAACTAACGTTAGCTACTAGCTAGGCTGTAGCTCATAGCTGAGTCAAATAGGAATCCTGACTTAACTGACTTGTCTAGTTAAATAAAGGTTAAATAAAATACCAACATTGTTCTACTTCAATCAACTGGAGGCCTCGTACCCGGAGGCAGCATTCATTGCCACAGGGGCCTTTAACAAAAGTAATTTGAGGTCCGTGTGTGTGTGTGAGGTCCAACACATTGACTGCCCAACACACCAAAAGTCTACACTTGACCACTGCTACATGCTATAAGGCTTCTCCCATCTGTTGACAAATCTGACCACAACTCCATTTAGCTCCTCCCCGCCTACAAACAAAGAGTGAAGAGGGAAGGGCCGGTGGTAAGGTCTGTACAACGCTGGTCTAAACAATCAGAATCCAAGACTGCATCGAATATGAAGAATGCGGGCTAGACATCCGTCGAAGCCATCTGGTGGACATAGGGATGTGGTGGATTGAGACAGATATCTCGCTTAAACAGAAAGATTTTTGGAGGGATTTTAATTATTATGCTAATTTGATTTCCATCGGGGAGCGAACGTTGAGTCTAGGGGTTTAATTGGCTGTGTACTAACAAATGATTGATTGTTGCTAGGACTACCGTGTGAACATCTTCCTGCGTCAGCGGTGGAACGACCCGAGGCTGAAGCTCCCGGCGGACTTCAAAGGAGAAGCGCTGACGGTGGACCCCAAGATATTCCAGTGTCTATGGAAACCAGACCTGTTCTTCGCCAACGAGAAACATGCCAACTTCCATGACGTCACGCAAGACAACATCCTGTTATTTATCTTCAGGAACGGAGACATTCTCATCAGCATGAGGTCTGTCTGTCTGTCTGCCTGTCTGCCTGTCTGCCTGTCTGACTGTCTGACTGTTTGACTGTCTGACTGCCTAGTTAGTTAGTTAGTTAGTATTTAGACTAATTTTGTTAATTTGATTGCAGAACCCCCTACCGGCAAACGATGACCTAAAAACTCTTAGTCTTATGGGGGCTTATGTCATTTGTGACTGAGACTTGTGTGCTTCCAAAAGTGTGCTTCCAACATGATACATTTGTGATTGCTAGGCATACAAATACAATTATTTCTTTATAGCTTTGAAACAAGGTCTAGATGCGGCCTCAACCAAACTGGTTTATGAACGACTCTTGACGGAATACTTGACTGTCACCAGGAAGATAAGCTCAATATTGTTCGAACAGCAGCAGTCCCCCAAACGTTTCGGTTCCTAGTTGGAGTGTTGAGCAGTCCCCCAAACGTTTCGGTTCCCAGTTGGAGTGTTGAGCAGTCCCCCAAATGCTTCGGTTCCCAGTTGGAGTGTTGAGCAGTCCCCCAAACGTTTCGGTTTCCAGTTGGAGTGTTGAGCAGTCCCCCAAACGTTTCGGTTTCCAGTTGGAGTGTTGAGCAGTCCCCCAAACGTTTCGGTTTCCAGTTGGAGTGTTGAGCAGTCCCCCAAACGTTTCGGTTTCCAGTTGGAGTGTTGAGCAGTCCCCCAAACGTTTCGGTTCCCAGTTGGAGTGTTGAGCAGTCCCCCAAACGTTTCAGTTCCCAGTTGGAGTGTTGAGCAGTCCCCCAAACGTTTCGGTTTCCAGTTGGAGTGTTGAGCAGTCCCCCAAACGTTTCGGTTTCCAGTTGGAGTGTTGAGCAGTCCCCCAAACGTTTCGGTTCCCAGTTGGAGTGCTGAGTGTTGAGCAGTCCCCCAAACGTTTCGGTTTCCAGTTGGAGGGTTGAGCAGTCCCCCAAACGTTTCGGTTCCCAGTTGGAGTGTTGAGTGTTGAGCAGTCCCCCAAACGTTTCGGTTCCCAGTTGGAGTGTTGAGCAGTCCCCCAAACGTTTCGGTTCCCAGTTGGAGTGTTGAGCAGTCCCCCAAACGTTTCGGTTCCCAGTTGGAGTGTTGAGCAGTCCCCCAAATGTTTCGGTTCCCAGTTGGAGTGTTGAGCAGTCCCCCAAACATTTCGGTTCCCAGTTGGAGTGTTGAGCAGTCCCCCAAACGCTTCGGTTCCCAGTTGGAGTGTTGAGTGTTGAGCAGTCCCCCAAACGTTTCGGTTCCCAGTTGGAGTGTTGAGTGTTGAGCAGTCCCCCAAACGCTTCGGTTTCCAGTTGGAGTGTTGAGCAGTCCCCCAAACGCTTCGGTTTCCAGTTGGAGTGTTGAGCAGTCCCCCAAACGTTTCGGTTTCCAGTTGGAGTGTTGAGTGTTGAGCAGTCCCCCCAACGTTTCGGTTTCCAGTTGAAGTGTTGAGCAGTCCCCCAAACGTTTCGGTTCCCAGTTGGAGTGTTGAGCAGTCCCCCAAACGTTTCGGTTCCCAGTTGGAGTGTTGAGCAGTCCCCCAAATGCTTCGGTTCCCAGTTGGAGTGTTGAGCAGTCCCCCAAACGTTTCGGTTCCCAGTTGGAGTGTTGAGTGTTGAGCAGTCCCCCAAACGTTTCGGTTTCCAGTTGGAGTGTTGAGTGTTGAGCAGTCCCCCAAATGTTTCGGTTTCCATTTGGAGTGTTGAGCAGTCCCCCAAACGTTTCGGTTTCCAGTTTGAGTGTTGATTGTTGAGCAGAGGCATGTGTTACGTTTCGCTTCTACGAAGCTGTGTCCATTGATAACATTCAATAATCAATGAATTGCACTAACTCTTACACTAGGTTATCAATTCAAAACATGTATTTCTCTTTTCCATGCATTATGTATTCTGCACGCACATGATAGACAGTTTAGTAGTTGGAGCAATGAAGGACTAAAATGATTGAGTGACTCTCAAGTCAGTAAAAATAGTCATTTAAAAAGAACGAATAGTTCGCAAACTGCACATCACTACCGCCTGCCTGTCTGCCTGTCTGTCTGTCTGTCTGTCTGCCTGTCTGTCTGCCTGCCTGCCTGCCTTTCTGCCTGCCTGCCTGCCTGCCTGCCTTTCTGCCTGTCTGTCTGTCTGCCTGTCTGCCTGTCTGCCTGCCTGTCTGCCAGGGTAGGTGCCTATGTGTGCCCAGTGACTGTCTGTTGAGTGTTCAGGTTGTCAGTGACTGTCTGGTGAGTGTTCAGGTTATCAGTGACTGTCTGGTGAGTGTTCAGGTTATCAGTGACTGTCTGTTGAGTGTTCAGGTTGTCAGTGACTGTCTGGTGAGTGTTCAGGTTATCAGTGACTGTCTGGTAAGTGTTCAGGTTATCAGTGACTGTCTGGTGTGTGTTCAGGTTATCAGTGACTGTCTGGTGTGTGTTCAGGTTGTCAGTGACTGTCTGGTGTGTGTTCAGGTTATCAGTGACTGTCTGGTGTGTGTTCAGGTTATCAGTGACTGTCTGGTGTGTGTTCAGGTTGTCAGTGACTGTCTGGTGAGTGTTCAGGTTATCAGTGACTGTCTGTTGTGTGTTCAGGTTGTCAGTGACTGTCTGGTGTGTGTTCAGGTTATCAGTGACTGTCTGTTGTGTGTTCAGGTTGTCAGTGACTCTGTCCTGCCCTCTGGACCTCACTCTGTTCCCCATGGACACACAGCTCTGCAAGATGCAACTGGAGAGCTGTACGTAGAACCTCTCTCTAACACACACGCACGCACGCACGCATGCACACACACACACACACACACACACACACACACACAGAGAGACACACACAATATTCATATACACTGAGTGTACAAAACATTAAGAACACCTGCTGTTTCCATGACATAGACTGACCAGGTGAATCCAGGTGAAAGCTATGATCCCTTATTGATGTCACCTGTTAAATCCACTTCAGTCAGTGTAGATGATGGGGAGGAGACGGGTTAAAGAAGGATTTTTAAGCCTTGAGACATGGATTGTGTATGTGGGCCATTCAGAGGGTGAATAGGCAATACCAAATATTTAAGTGCCTTTGAATGGAGTATGGTAGTAGATGGCAGACGCACCAGTTTGTGCCAAGAACTGCAAAGCTGCTGGGTTGTTCACGCTCAACAGTTTCCTGTGTGTAGCAAGAGTAGCCCACCACCCAAAGGACATTCTGCCAACTTGACACAACTGTGGGAAGCGTTGGAGTCAACATGGGCCACCATCCCTCGTGGAACGCTTTCGACACTTTGTAGAGTCCATGCCCAGACGAATTGAGGCTGTTCTGAGGGCAAAAGGGTGCAGGTGCAAGTCAATATTAGGTAAGGCTTTCTTAATGTCTTGTACACTCAGTGTATACAGAGATTCACACACTCTATATATATATATATTACAGGAGGTTGGTGTCACCTTAATTGGGGAGAACGGGCTCGTGGTAATGACTGGAGCGGAATTAGTGAAATGGTATCAAATACATCAAACACATTGGTTTCTACGGTTTCCAGGTGTTTGATGTCATTCCATTTGCTCCGTTCCGGCCATTATTATGAGCCGTTCTCCCCTCAGCAGACTCCACTGATATATATATTTATATGGTGTTGTTATTGTAGTTGGCTGCACCACCAGTTATATATATATATTTACATAGTGTTGTTATTGTAGTTGGCTGCACCACCAGTGATATATATTTATATAGTGTTGTTATGGTAGTTGGCTGCACCACCAGTGATATATATACATTTATATAGTGTTGTTATTGTAGTTGGCTGCACCACCAGTGATATATATTTATATCGTGTTGTTATGGTAGTTGGCTGCACCACCAGTGATATATATTTATATAGTGTTGTTATTGTAGTTGGCTGCACCACCAGTGATATATATTTATATAGTGTTGTTATTGTAGTTGGCTGCACCACCAGTGAAATATATTTATATGGTGTTGTTATTGTAGTTGGCTGCACCACCATTGATATATATACATTTATATAGTGTTGTTATTGTAGTTGGCTGCACCACCAGTGATATATATTTATAGTGTTGTTATTGTAGTTGGCTGCACCACCAGTGATATATATTTATATAGTGTTGTTATTGTAGTTGGCTGCACCACCAGTGATATATATTTATATAGTGTTGTTATTGTAGTTGGCTGCACCACCAGTGATATATATACATTTATATAGTGTTGTTATGGTAGTTGGCTGCACCACCAGTGATATACATTTACATAGTGTTGTTATTGTAGTTGGCTGCACCACCAGTGATATACATTTATATAGTGTTGTTATTGTAGGTGGCTGCACCACCAGTGATATACATTTACATAGTGTTGTTATTGTAGTTGGCTGCACCACCAGTGATATATATTTACATAGTGTTGTTATTGTAGTTGGCTGCACCACCAGTTATATATATATATTTATATAGTGTTGTTATTGTAGTTGGCTGCACCACCAGTGATATATATTTATATAGTGTTGTTATGGTAGTTGGCTGCACCACCAGTGATATATATACATTTATATAGTGTTGTTATTGTAGTTGGCTGCACCACCAGTGATATATATTTATATGGTGTTGTTATGGTAGTTGGCTGCACCACCAGTGATATATATTTATATAGTGTTGTTATTGTTGTTGGCTGCACCACCAGTGATATATATTTATATAGTGTTGTTATTGTAGTTGGCTGCACCACCAGTAATATATATTTATATGGTGTTGTTATTGTAGTTGGCTGCACCACCATTGATATATATACATTTATATAGTGTTGTTATTGTAGTTGGCTGCACCACCAGTGATATATATTTATAGTGTTGTTATTGTAGTTGGCTGCACCACCAGTGATATATATTTATATAGTGTTGTTATTGTAGTTGGCTGCACCACCAGTGAAATATATTTATATAGTGTTGTTATTGTAGTTGGCTGCACCACCAGTGATATATATACATTTATATAGTGTTGTTATGGTAGTTGGCTGCACCACCAGTGATATACATTTACATAGTGTTGTTATTGTAGTTGGCTGCACCACCAGTGATATACATTTATATAGTGTTGTTATTGTAGTTGGCTGCACCACCAGTGATATACATTTACATAGTGTTGTTATTGTAGTTGGCTGCACCACCAGTGATTTATATTTACATAGTGTTGTTATTGTAGTTGGCTGCACCACCAGTTATATATATATATTTATATAGTGTTGTTATTGTAGTTGGCTGCACCACCAGTGATATATATTTATATAGTGTTGTTATGGTATTTGGCTGCACCACCAGTGATATATATACATTTATATAGTGTTGTTATGGTAGTTGGCTGCACCACCAGTGATATATATTTATATAGTATTGTTATTGTAGTCGGCTGCACCACCAGTGATATATATTTATATGGTGTTGTTATTGTAGTTGGCTGCACCACCATTGATATATATGCATTTATATAGTGTTGTTATTGTAGTTGGCTGCACCACCAGTGATATATATTTATAGTGTTGTTATTGTAGTTGGCTGCACCACCAGTGATATATATTTATATAGTGTTGTTATTGTAGTTGGCTGCACCACCAGTGATATATATACATTTATATAGTGTTGTTATGGTAGTTGGCTGTACCACCAGTGATATACATTTACATAGTGTTGTTATTGTAGTTGGCTGCACCACCAGTGATATATATACATTTATATAGTGTTGTTATGGTAGTTGGCTGTACCACCAGTGATATACATTTACATAGTGTTGTTATTGTAGTTGGCTGCACCACCAGTGATATATATTTATATGGTGTTGTTATTGTAGTTGGCTGCACCACCAGTGATATATATACATTTATATAGTGTTGTTATTGTAGTTGGCTGCACCACCAGTGATATACATTTACATAGTGTTGTTATTGTAGTTGGCTGCACCACCAGTGATATATATTTATATAGTGTTGTTATTGTAGTTGGCTGCACCACCAGGGATATATATTTATATAGTGTTGTTATTGTAGTTGGCTGCACCACCAGTGATATATATTTATATAGTGTTGTTATGGTAGTTGGCTGCACCACCAGTGATATATATACATTTATATAGTGTTGTTATTGTAGTTGGCTGCACCACCAGTGATATATATTTATATAGTATTGTTATTGTAGTTGGCTGCACCACCAGTGATATATATTTATATAGTGTTGTTATTGTAGTTGGCTGCACCACCAGTGATATATATACATTTATATAGTGTTGTTATTGTAGTTGGCTGCACCACCAGTGATATATATTTATATCGTGTTGTTATTGTAGTTGGCTGCACCACCAGTGATATATATTTATATAGTGTTGTTATTGTAGTTGGCTGCACCACCAGTGATATATATTTATATAGTGTTGTTATTGTAGTTGGCTGCACCACCAGTGATATATATTTATATGGTGTTGTTATTGTAGTTGGCTGCACCACCATTGATATATATACATTTATATAGTGTTGTTATTGTAGTTGGCTGCACCACCAGTGATATATATTTATATAGTGTTGTTATTGTAGTTGGCTGCACCACCAGTGATATATATTTATATAGTGTTGTTACTGTAGTTGGCTGCACCACCAGTGATATATATTTATATAGTGTTGTTACTGTAGTTGGCTGCACCACCAGTGATATATATTTATATAGTGTTGTTACTGTAGTTGGCTGCACCACCAGTGATATATATTTATATCGTGTTGTTATTGTAGTTGGCTGCACCACCAGTGATATATATTTATATAGTGTTGCTATTGTAGTTGTGAGTTTTGGTGGGCGGCCCTCTCTTGGTAGGTTTGTTGTGGTGCCATATTCTTTCAATTTTTTTATAATGGATTTAATGGTGCTCTGTGAGATGTTCAAAGTTTATAATAGAGTCCATAGCACCTATTATGTGACTTGTTAAAAATGTTTTACTCCAGAATTGATTTAAGCTTGCCATACAAAGGGGTTGAATACTTAACTCAGAGACAAGGTTTGAATATTGCTGTCCATTAACGATTGGACATTACAGACTGGATAAGGAGAGGCTGAACATTACAGACTGGGACAAGGAGAGGCTGAACATTACAGACTGGGACAAGGAGAGAAACATTACAGACTGGGACAAGGAGAGAAACATTACAGACTGGGACAAGGAGAGAAACATTACAGACTGGGACAAGGAGAGATTGGACATTACAGACTGGGACAAGGAGAGAAACATTACAGACTGGGACAAGGAGAGAAACATTACAGACTGGGACAAGGAGAGATTGGACATTACAGACTGGGACAAGGAGAGAAACATTACAGACTGGGACAAGGAGAGAAACATTACAGACTGGGATAAGGAGAGAAACATTACAGACTGGGACAAGGAGAGAAACATTACAGACTGGGACAAGGAGAGAAACATTACAGACTGGGACAAGGAGAGAAACATTACAGACTGGATAAGGAGAGGCTGAACATTACAGACTGGGACAAGGAGAGATTGGACATTACAGACTGGGACAAGGAGAGAAACATTACAGACTGGGCCAAGGAGAGAAACATTACAGACTGGGCCAAGGAGAGAAACATTACAGACTGGGCCAAGGAGAGAAACATTACAGACTGGGATAAGGAGAGATTGGACATTACAGACTGGGACAAGGAGAGAAACATTACAGACTGGGATAAGGAGAGAAACATTACAGACTGGGACAAGGAGAGAAACATTACAGACTGGGACAAGGAGAGATTGGACATTACAGACTGGGATAATGAGAGAAACATTACAGACTGGGACAAGGAGAGAAACATTACAGACTGGGACAAGGAGAGAAACATTACAGACTGGGCCAAGGAGAGAAACATTACAGACTGGGATAAGGAGAGATTGGACATTACAGACTGGGATAAGGAGAGATTGGACATTACAGACTGGGACAAGGAGAGAAACATTACAGACTGGGTTAAGGAGAGAAACATTACAGACTGGGACAAGGAGAGAAACATTACAGACTGGGCCAAGGAGAGAAACATTACAGACTGGGACAAGGAGAGATTGGACATTACAGACTGGGATAAGGAGAGAAACATTACAGACTGGGACAAGGAGAGAAACATTACAGACTGGGATAAGGAGAGAAACATTACAGACTGGGCCAAGGAGAGAAACATTACAGACTGGGATAAGGAGAGAAACATTACAGACTGGGATAAGGAGAGATTGGACATTACAGACTGGGACAAGGAGAGATTGGACATTACAGACTGGGACAAGGAGAGGCTGAACATTACAGACTGGGACAAGGAGAGAAACATTACAGACTGGGACAAGGAGAGAAACATTACAGACTGGGACAAGGAGAGATTGGACATTACAGACTGGGTTAAGGAGAGAAACATTACAGACTGGGATAAGGAGAGAAACATTACAGACTGGGACAAGGAGAGAAACATTACAGACTGGGACAAGGAGAGAAACATTACAGACTGGGATAAGGAGAGAAACATTACAGACTGGGATAAGGAGAGATTGGACATTACAGACTGGGATAAGGAGAGATTGGACATTACAGACTGGGACAAGGAGAGAAACATTACAGACTGGGTTAAGGAGAGAAACATTACAGACTGGGATAAGGAGAGATTGGACATTACAGACTGGGACAAGGAGAGGCTGAACATTACAGACTGGGATAAGGAGAGAAACATTACAGACTGGGATAAGGAGAGATTGGACATTACAGACTGGGATAAGGAGAGAAACATTACAGACTGGGATAAGGAGAGATTGGACATTACAGACTGGGATAAGGAGAGAAACATTTCAGACTGGGATAAGGAGAGAAACATTACAGACTGGGATAAGGAGAGACTGGACATTACAGACTGGGATAAGGAGAGAAACATTACAGACTGGGACAAGGAGAGGCTGAACATTACAGACTGGGTTAAGGAGAGAAACATTACAGACTGGGATAAGGAGAGACTGGACATTACAGACTGGGATAAGGAGAGATTGGACATTACAGACTGGGACAAGGAGAGATTGGACATTACAGACTGGGACAAGGAGAGAAACATTACAGACTGGGACAAGGAGAGAAACATTACAGACTGGGACAAGGAGAGAAACATTACAGACTGGGTTAGGAGAGATTGGACATTACAGACTGGGACAAGGAGAGAAACATTACAGACTGGGACAAGGAGAGAAACATTACAGACTGGGACAAGGAGAGAAACATTACAGACTGGGACAAGGAGAGAAACATTACAGACTGGGATAAGGAGAGAAACATTACAGACTGGGACAAGGAGAGATTGGATATTACAGACTGGGATAAGGAGAGAAACATTACAGACTGGGATAAGGAGAGATTGGACATTACAGACTGGGACAAGGAGAGAAACATTACAGACTGGGATAAGGAGAGAAACATTACAGACTGGGTTAGGAGAGATTGGACATTACAGACTGGGACAAGGAGAGAAACATTACAGACTGGGATAAGGAGAGATTGGACATTACAGACTGGGACAAGGAGAGAAACATTACAGACTGGGACAAGGAGAGATTGGACATTACAGACTGGGCCAAGGAGAGATTGGACATTACAGACTGGGACAAGGAGAGGTTGGACATTACAGACTGGGATAAGGAGAGATTGGACATTACAGACTGGGATAAGGAGAGGCTGAACATTACAGACTGGGACAAGGAGAGATTGGACATTACAGACTGGGACAAGGAGAGAAACATTACAGACTGGGACAAGGAGAGAAACATTACAGACTGGGATAAGGAGAGATTGGACATTACAGACTGGGATAAGGAGAGATTGGACATTACAGACTGGGATAAGGAGAGATTGGACATTACAGACTGGGACAAGGAGAGAAACATTACAGACTGGGATAAGGAGAGATTGGACATTACAGACTGGGACAAGGAGAGATTGGACATTACAGACTGGGATAAGGAGAGACTGGACATTACAGACTGGGATAAGGAGAGATTGGACATTACAGACTGGGACAAGGAGAGATTGGACATTACAGACTGGGGTAAGGAGAGATTGGACATTACAGACTGGGACAAGGAGAGAAACATTACAGACTGGGATAAGGAGAGATTGGACATTACAGACTGGGACAAGGAGAGATTGGACATTACAGACTGGGACAAGGAGAGAAACATTACAGACTGGGACAAGGAGAGATTGGACATTACAGACTGGGATAAGGAGAGATTGGACATTACAGACTGGGACAAGGAGAGAAACATTACAGACTGGGACAAGGAGAGAAACATTACAGACTGGATAAGGAGAGGTTGGACATTACAGACTGGGATAAGGAGAGATTGGACATTACAGACTGGGACAAGGAGAGATTGGACATTACAGACTGGGATAAGGAGAGATTGGACATTACAGACTGGGACAAGGAGAGATTGGACATTACAGACTGGGACAAGGAGAGAAACATTACAGACTGGGACAAGGAGAGGTTGGACATTACAGACTGGGATAAGGAGAGATTGGACATTACAGACTGGGATAAGGAGAGATTGGACATTACAGACTGGGACAAGGAGAGATTGGACATTACAGACTGGGACAAGGAGAGAAACATTACAGACTGGGACAAGGAGAGATTGGACATTACAGACTGGGACAAGGAGAGAAACATTACAGACTGGGACAAGGAGAGATTGGACATTACAGACTGGGACAAGGAGAGAAACATTACAGACTGGGACAAGGAGAGAAACATTACAGACTGGGACAAGGAGAGGTTGGACATTACAGACTGGGACAAGGAGAGATTGGACATTACAGACTGGGATAAGGAGAGATTGGACATTACAGACTGGGAAAGGAGAGATTGGACATTACAGACTGGGACAAGGAGAGATTGGACATTACAGACTGGGATAAGGAGAGATTGGACATTACAGACTGGGATAAGGAGAGATTGGACATTACAGACTGGGATAAGGAGAGAAACATTACAGACTGGGACAAGGAGAGAAACATTACAGACTGGGACAAGGAGAGAAACATTACAGACTGGGACAAGGAGAGATTGGACATTACAGACTGGGATAAGGAGAGATTGGACATTACAGACTGGGATAAGGAGAGATTGGACATTACAGACTGGGACAAGGAGAGAAACATTACAGACTGGGTTAAGGAGAGAAACATTACAGACTGGGACAAGGAGAGGGTGAACATTACAGACTGGGATAAGGAGAGAAACATTACAGACTGGGATAAGGAGAGAAACATTACAGACTGGGATAAGGAGAGATTGGACATTACAGACTGGGACAAGGAGAGATTGGATATTACAGACTGGGATAAGGAGAGATTGGACATTACAGACTGGGCCAAGGAGAGAAACATTACAGACTGGGATAAGGAGAGATTGGACATTACAGACTGGGATAAGGAGAGATTGGACATTACAGACTGGGACAAGGAGAGGCTGAACATTACAGACTGGGACAAGGAGAGAAACATTACAGACTGGGATAAGGAGAGACTGGACATTACAGACTGGGACAAGGAGAGATTGGACATTACAGACTGGGACAAGGAGAGAAACATTACAGACTGGGACAAGGAGAGAAACATTACAGACTGGGACAAGGAGAGATTGGACATTACAGACTGGGACAAGGAGAGAAACATTACAGACTGGGTTAGGAGAGATTGGACATTACAGACTGGGACAAGGAGAGAAACATTACAGACTGGGATAAGGAGAGATTGGACATTACAGACTGGGACAAGGAGAGAAACATTACAGACTGGGATAAGGAGAGAAACATTACAGACTGGGATAAGGAGAGATTGGACATTACAGACTGGGACAAGGAGAGAAACATTACAGACTGGGACAAGGAGAGAAACATTACAGACTGGGATAAGGAGAGAAACATTACAGACTGGGATAAGGAGAGATTGGACATTACAGACTGGGTTAGGAGAGATTGGACATTACAGACTGGGATAAGGAGAGATTGGACATTACAGACTGGGACAAGGAGAGATTGGACATTACAGACTGGGATAAGGAGAGATTGGACATTACAGACTGGGACAAGGAGAGATTGGACATTACAGACTGGGACAAGGAGAGAAACATTACAGACTGGGATAAGGAGAGATTGGACATTACAGACTGGGATAAGGGGAGATTGGACATTACAGACTGGGACAAGGAGAGAAACATTACAGACTGGGACAAGGAGAGAAACATTACAGACTGGGATAAGGAGAGAAACATTACAGACTGGGACAGGGAGAGATTGGACATTACAGACTGGGATAAGGAGAGATTGGACATTACAGACTGGGATAAGGAGAGACTGGACATTACAGACTGGGATAAGGAGAGATTGGACATTACAGACTGGGACAAGGAGAGATTGGACATTACAGACTGGGGTAAGGAGAGATTGGACATTACAGACTGGGACAAGGAGAGATTGGACATTACAGACTGGGACAAGGAGAGAAACATTACAGACTGGGACAAGGAGAGATTGGACATTACAGACTGGGATAAGGAGAGATTGGACATTACAGACTGGGATAAGGAGAGATTGGACATTACAGACTGGGACAAGGAGAGATTGGACATTACAGACTGGGAAAAGGAGAGAAACATTACAGACTGGGACAAGGAGAGATTGGACATTACAGACTGGGACAAGGAGAGAAACATTACAGACTGGGACAAGGAGAGATTGGACATTACAGACTGGGACAAGGAGAGAAACATTACAGACTGGGACAAGGAGAGATTGGACATTACAGACTGGGATAAGGAGAGATTGGACATTACAGACTGGGATAAGGAGAGATTGGACATTACAGACTGGGATAAGGAGAGATTGGACATTACAGACTGGGACAAGGAGAGATTGGACATTACAGACTGGGATAAGGAGAGACTGGACATTACAGACTGGGATAAGGAGAGATTGGACATTACAGACTGGGACAAGGAGAGATTGGACATTACAGACTGGGGTAAGGAGAGATTGGACATTACAGACTGGGACAAGGAGAGATTGGACATTACAGACTGGGACAAGGAGAGAAACATTACAGACTGGGACAAGGAGAGATTGGACATTACAGACTGGGATAAGGAGAGATTGGACATTACAGACTGGGATAAGGAGAGATTGGACATTACAGACTGGGACAAGGAGAGATTGGACATTACAGACTGGGACAAGGAGAGAAACATTACAGACTGGGACAAGGAGAGATTGGACATTACAGACTGGGACAAGGAGAGAAACATTACAGACTGGGACAAGGAGAGATTGGACATTACAGACTGGGACAAGGAGAGAAACATTACAGACTGGGACAAGGAGAGAAACATTACAGACTGGGACAAGGAGAGATTGGACATTACAGACTGGGATAAGGAGAGATTGGACATTACAGACTGGGAAAGGAGAGATTGGACATTACAGACTGGGACAAGGAGAGATTGGACATTACAGACTGGGATAAGGAGAGATTGGACATTACAGACTGGGATAAGGAGAGAAACATTACAGACTGGGACAAGGAGAGAAACATTACAGACTGGGATAAGGAGAGATTGGACATTACAGACTGGGATAAGGAGAGATTGGACATTACAGACTGGGATAAGGAGAGAAACATTACAGACTGGGACAAGGAGAGAAACATTACAGACTGGGACAAGGAGAGAAACATTACAGACTGGGATAAGGAGAGATTGGACATTACAGACTGGGTTTAGGAGAGATTGGACATTACAGACTGGGATAAGGAGAGATTGGACATTACAGACTGGGATAAGGAGAGAAACATTACAGACTGGGACAAGGAGAGAAACATTACAGACTGGGACAAGGAGAGAAACATTACAGACTGGGACAAGGAGAGAAACATTACAGACTGGGTTAAGGAGATATTGGACATTACAGACTGGGACAAGGAGAGAAACATTACAGACTGGGATAAGGAGAGGTTGGACATTACAGACTGGGACAAGGAGAGAAACATTACAGACTGGGATAAGGAGAGATTGGACATTACAGACTGGGATAAGGAGAGATTGGACATTACAGACTGGGACAAGGAGAGATTGGATATTACAGACTGGGACAAGGAGAGAAACATTACAGACTGGGACAAGGAGAGAAACATTACAGACTGGGACAAGGAGAGGTTGGACATTACAGACTGGGACAAGGAGAGATTGGACATTACAGACTGGGACAAGGAGAGGCTGGAAATTACCATGAATATGCCTGCCAACTAATCTGAGCATGCTCTGAGAACGCACCCTGGAATACCGTCCAGCCCCGCGGCCTTGCGAGTCCTGACCTGATTAAAAACCTTACGTCGGCCTGGAAGAGTGAGATCACCCAGTCCTCTGGGTCGGTGTGGCCCTCCCTCACTGTATGGTGTTGTTATTGTCAAAACGTGCATAAAATGCATTGAGCTGGTCTGGTAGAGAGATCACGTGTCGGTCTTCCTTTGTAATCCGTAATGGACTGTGGCTCATGCGACATGCAGCATAGCCTGTGAAATAGAAGGCCACGTTACTTCTATACTGTCCTTTTGCTCGTTTGATAACTCTGCAGAGGTCCTAGCGGGACTTGTTGTCCTTGTTCCTGTCCTCAGCCGTAGCCTCAGGGTTGTCTGTGATAGTCCTGTCCTTTAGTTTAGCTCCAACCTCAGTGTCAAACCAGGGCTTTTGATTGGGGAAGCAGCAAACCTTCCGTGTTGGGACAACGTCGCCGATGCATTTCCCTATGAAGCCGGTGACGGAGATGTCAAACCAGGGCTTTTGATTGGGGAAGCAGCAAGCCTTCAGTGTTGGGACAACGTCCCCGATGCATTTCCTTATAAAGCCGGTGACGGAGGTGTCAAACCAGGGCTTTTGATTGGGGAAGCAGCAAATCTTCAGTGTTGGAACAACGTCGCCGATGCATTTCCTTATGAAGCCGGTGACGGAGGGGGTTAGCTCGTTGGTGTTATAGGTGGAGTTTCGGAACATATTCTAATCAGCGCTAGCAAAGCAGTTCTGTAGCATAATCTCTGATTCTGATGATCTATTCTCAATGGATTAAGTCACCGGGTACTTCCTGTTTGAGCTTCTGCAACTGACAACTGAGAACAACATGGAGGGCAGAGAATGTAAAACGCATTAATACCATCGTTGCTGAGTGAGTGGTGGACCGCAGTAAGGTGAGCACCATCTGGTAGGGTTTCCACTAGTTACCACAAACACAAAGTCAAAATTATATTTTTGGTGTTCATTTAAGGTTCGGGTTAGGCATAAGGTTAGCCATGTGGTTAAGGTTAGGATTAAGGTTAGGATTAGGTTTAAAATCACATTTTAAGAAGATCAATTGTAGAAATAGGTGGGCATTAAGACTTTATGGCTGTGGTATCTAGGTATGTCAGTAACCAGGAATGTGATAGATTGAACTGCAGTAATTCTTAGTGGTCATACACAGAACCACATCTGAATTGTGAATTCACATAATTGTATGATTTTTATTTACGTTTAAACGTTAAGAGAAATTGTACATTTCTCCCATCCCTATTGGATAGCCATGGGGGAGTGTCTTGACCAAAATACATGTTTCTGAAAAGCGGAGAATATTGCTGTTACAAGCAAATCCTTGATCCAAGGTCATCGATCTTCTTGGCCAATGGAATGCAGGGAAGGGGTGGCTGGTTTTCCCTTCTCATTAATCTCACCAGGACTCTCCCTCTCCTGTCTCTGTAACGCCGGCGTTTCCTCTTGGATTGCCTGAAAATTGGGTCGTAATTACAGAAAGAGCCCAGGGCAGATAAGTCAAAGTTGAAGCTGGAATTGGGGACAGTAACTGACGATCTGATGTTCAAAAGTTCTTGCCGGTTATAAAAAAGGATAGCGAATACATTTCAGGAAAATAAAGTAAAGATAAATGGCAAAATAATTCCAAATAGCTCAGCTCCCAAACCACAGCCATCCAGTACAGTGCCATCTGTCTTCTCTCTGGTGTGTCTTTGTCGTAGGGGTGTTGTCACGTCCTGACCAGTAAAAGGGGTTATTTGTCATTGTAGTTTGGTCAGGGCGTGGCAGGGGGTGTTAGGGTTTTTGGTTTATGTTTTATGTTATCTATTTCTATGTGTTTATCTAGCTTTCTGTGTTAGTTTTGTCAATGACCTCCAATTAGAGGAAGCTGGTTGTTGTTGTCTCTAATTGGAGGCCATATTTAGTTGTGTTTGTTTTTACTTGTGTTTGTGGGTAGTTGTTTCCAGTATAGTCTGTGCACCTTACTGGACTGTTTTCGAAGTCTGTTTATTTTGTGATTAAGTGTTTTCTTTAATAAATAAGAAGATGAGCACTTTACCCGCTGCATTTTGGTCCCCTCCTTATGACACCTGTGACAGGTGTGGCCTAATGTTATGATAATGTCTCATTCATTAGGTAATTCATTATGGGATACAAAATATGGATCTATCTATATTGTACAGTAAACGGGGCACCACCTATCATTTAAGTTGATAAGAAACTTTTTTTAGCAAGAAGGGATAAACTGTACGTGTCACAATTATAATCTGAAGGTTCTGTAGAGTTCTTTTAATGACAAGTCAGATTCAAAATCTCAGAGACAGTGATATTATTTTATAACACGAAGAAGATTTATTATAAAAAAAAGGTAACAATTTCTTAGTATTTCAATCTCTGGTTGGATTACCAAACTTTCTTTCAGGGAGAAAAATGGAGAAGGTTCAAACCGTTCCGAGGTGGTGTATTCAGTTCCCGGGGTGGTGTATTCAGTTCCGGGGTGGTGTATTCAGTTCCTGGGGTGGTGTATTCAGTTCCGGGGTGGTGTATTCAGTTCTGGGGTGGTGTATTCAGTTCCGGGGTGGTGTATTCAGTTCCCGGGGTGGTGTATTCAGTTCCGGGGTGGTGTATTCAGTTCTGGGGTGGTGTATTCAGTTCCCGGGGTGGTGTATTCAGTTCCCGGGTGGTGTATTCAGTTCCGGGGTGGTGTATTCAGTTCCGGGGTGGTGTATTCAGTTCCGGGGTGGTGTATTCAGTTCCCGGGGTGGTGTATTCAGTTCCGGGGTGGTGTATTCAGTTCCAGGGTGGTGTATTCAGTTCCCGGGTGGTATATTCAGTTCCCGGGGTGGTGTATTCAGTTCCAGGGTGGTGTATTCAGTCCCGGGGTGGTGTATTCAGTTCCCGGGGTGGTGTATTCAGTTCCCGGGGTGGTGTATTCAGTTCCGGGGTGGTGTATTCAGTTCCGGGGTGGTGTATTCAGTTCCCGGGTGGTATATTCAGTTCCCGGGGTGGTGTATTCAGTTCCAGGGGGGTGTATTCAGTTCCCGGGGTGGTGTATTCAGTTCCGAGGTGGTGTATTCAGTTCCGGGGTGGGTGTATTCAGTTCCCGGGGTGGTGTATTCAGTTCCCGGGGTGGTGTATTCAGTTCCGGGGTGGTGTATTCAGTTCCCGGGGTGGTGTATTCAGTTCCGGGGTGGTGTATTCAGTTCCCGGGGTGGTGTATTCAGTTCCCGGGTGGTGTATTCAGTTCCGGGGTGGTGTATTCAGTTCCCGGGGTGGTGTATTCAGTTCCGGGGTGGTGTATTCAGTTCCGGGTGGTGTATTCAGTTCCCGGGGTGGGGTATTCAGTTCCGGGGTGGTGTATTCAGTTCCGGAGTGGTGTATTCAGTTCTGGGGTGGTGTATTCAGTTCCTGGGGTGGTGTATTCAGTTCCCAGGGTGATGTATTCAGTTCCGGGTGGTGTATTCAGTTCCGGGGTGGTGTATTCGTCCAACTGAGATCAAAGTGAGAGCAGAGGACAATTGTTCAAATTCCAATATTGGTTTTTGGCCTCCACTCATTGAGATCAAGGATGATCAATAAGCAAGAGCGCTTTCCAGTTACCAACTATGCTAACGTCTGAGCAAGAGTGCTCTCCAGTTACCAACTATGCTAACGTCTGAGCAGCAGAAGGATTTCCAGTTACCAACTATGCTAACGTCTGAGCAGCAGAAGGATTTCCAGTTACCAACTATGCTAACGTCTGAGCAGCAGAAGGATTTCCAGTTACCAACTATGCTAACGTCTGAGCAGCAGAAGGATTTCCAGTTACCAACTATGCTAACGTCTGAGCAGCAGAAGGATTTCCAGTTACCAACTATGCTGACGTCTGAGCAGCAGAAGGATTTCCAGTTAACAACTATGCTAACGTCTGAGCAGCAGAAGGATTTCCAGTTACCAACTATGCTAACGTCTGAGCAGCAGAAGGATATCCAGTTACCAACTATGCTAACGTCTGAGCAGCAGAAGGATTTCCAGTTACCAACTATGCTAACGTCTGAGCAGCAGAAGGATTTCGGTTGGCCGTGGTAATTATTTGTGCCACGCTTTTATAGTTCAGTTGGAATGGACAATGAGGGTGGGGCTAGTTGCTGAGTCTCCCTGCCTGATTGGCTGAAACCTTCCATGGTCTCTCTTGGCACGAGGTCACGCAGCCCCAGGAGGAGAGTCTCTTTCCTTAGGGAATTGAATATTGTTCCGTTATCGATGGATACATCCTTTGTACAACCGGGAAAGGTGGGTCATTGTTCAGGGCATAATGTTCCCTACGTAACGATACAAAACATGACATGTTCTCCTTGAAATACAGAGAAGTTATTCACAACAGGGAGAATGCACAATATAATTTCAAATGTCTACAGCACACAATGATCACAGTATGCACCAGTGCACTTCTTGCCTCACAGCCTTATGTAATGATTTCTCCCACACAGCAGGGTTTTTTGGTGTCCTTGTAGAGCAGGGCGAGCCATTTGGTGGGCCCCTGCTGTTACGGTGCCATCCTGTCCTGGATAGAATGTTTGAAGTGGATGTTCTGCCGTTTAATGGCCCTCTGGAGCATTATGTCGTGATCTGGAGTAGGTTGGGAAACGGGGGAGTGGCTGGGTTGTGTCATGTCTTTTCATCTCTACCGTTGTCATGCCGACGGGCGAGTAGATCTGTATTGGGTATGATCTACTGTTGTCATGCCGATGGGCAAGTAGATCTGTATTGGGTATGGTCTACTGTTGTCATGCCGACGGGCGAGTAGATCTGTATTGGGTATGGTCTACTGTTGTCATGCCGACGGGTGAGTAGATCTGTATTGGGTATGGTCTACTGTTGTCATGCCGATGGGCGAGTAGATCTGTATTGGGTAAGGTCTACTGTTGTCATGCCGACGGGCGAGTAGATCTGTATTGGGTATGTTCTACTGTTGTCATGCCGACGGGCGAGTAGATCTGTATTGGGTATGGTCTACTGTTGTCATGCCGACGGGTGAGTAGATCTGTATTGGGTATGGTCTACTGTTGTCATACCGACGGGCGAGTAGATTTGTATTGGGTATGGTCTACTGTTGTCATGCCGATGGGCGAGTAGATCTGTATTGGGTATAGTCTACTGTTGTCATGCCGACGGGCGAGTAGATCTGTATTGGGTATGGTCTACTGTTGTCATGCCGATGGGCGAGTAGATCTGTATTGGGTATGGTCTACTGTTGTCATGCCGACGGGCGAGTAGATCTGTATTGGGTATGGCCTACTGTTGTCATGCCGATGGGCGAGTAGATCTGTATTGGGTATGGTCTACTGTTGTCATGCCGATGGGCGAGTAGATCTGTATTGGGTATGGTCTACTGTTGTCATGCCGACGGGCGAGTAGATCTGTATTGGGTATGGTCTACTGTTGTCATGCCGATGGGCGAGTAGATCTGTATTGGGTATGGTCTACCAACTGCAAGGCATTTGGAATTGGCTTGGTCTTTCGTCAGCACCACATCCCTACATTGGCATAAACACTTTGTGTAATTGTCCCACTGAAAAATGTAACTTTATCCCAGTAATCGGTTTTCAGAAGACGACGATGGGTTTTCCTCTAACTTCTCACCTCGTCTCCTTTTATATTTCTGTTGACCAACTCCCCAGTCCCTGATGACAAGCAAACCCATAATATAATGCTGCCACCACAATACTAATATATATGTTTATGCCAAAGACACACCAGAATGGCTTTCCAATGGGTGTTGAGTGTTCCTGGGTGGTCCAGTCTCAGTCCTGACTTAAATTTGCTTGAAAATCAGAGACAAGGTTTGAATAATGCTATCCATCCAATCCATGTCTCAGTTGTCTCAAGGCTTAAAAATCCTTATTTAACCTGTCTCCTCCCCTTCATCTACACTGATTGAAGTGGATTTAACAGGTGACATCAATAAGGGATCATAGCTTTCACCTGGATTATTCTGGTCAGTCTATGTTGTTGAAAGAGCAGGTGTTCCTAATGTTTTTTACACTCAGTGTATCTACAGTACCGGTCAAAATTTTGGACAAACATACTCATTCCAGTGTTTTTATTTATTTTTACTATTTTCTACAATGTAGAATAATAGTGAAGACATCAAAACTATGAAATAACACATATGGAATCATGTAGTAACCAAAATAGTGCTAAACAAATCAAAATATATTTTATATTTCAGATTCTTTAAAGTAGCCACCCTTTGCCCTTTGCCAGGGGTGAACAGGCAGTGGCTCGGGTGGTTGTTGTCCTTGATGATCTTTTTGGCCTTCCTGTGACATCGGGTGCTGTAGGTGTCCTGGAGGGCAGGTAGTTTGCCCCCGGTGATGTGTTGTGCAGATCGCACCACCCTCTGGAGAGCCTTGCGGTTGTGGGCGGTGCAGGTGCTGTACCAGGCAGTGATGCAGCCTGACAGGATGCTCTCAATTGTGCATCTGTAAAAGTTTGAGGGTTTTAGGTGACAAGACACATTTCTTCAGCCTCCTGAGGTTGAAGAGGCACTGTTGCGCTTTCTTCGCCACACTGTCTGTCTGGGTGGACCATTTCAGTTAGTCCATGATGTGTACACCAAGGAACTTAAAACTTTGACATGCTGACTGCAGCAATGTACACCAGAACAACTGCCAGAGAATTGAATGCTAATTTCTTTACCATAACCCGCTTACAATGCCGTTTTGGAGAAATTGTCAGTACACTACATATTCAAAAGTACACCCCTTCAAATTTGTGGATTCGTCTATTTCAGCCACACCCGTTGCTGACAGGAGTATTAAATCAAGCAGACAGCCATACAATCTCCATGGAAAAATATTGGCAGTAAAATGGCCTTACTGAAGAGCTCAGTGACTTTCAACGTGGCATCATCATAGGATGCCACCTTTCCAACAAGTCAGTTTGGCAAATTTCTGCTCTGCTAGAGCTGCCCCGATCAACTGTAAGTGCTGTTATTGTGAAGTGGGAACATCTAGGAGCAACAACGGCTCAGCCGCGAAGTGGTAGGCCACACAAGTTCATAGAACGGGACCACTGAGTGCTGAAGCACATAGCGCTTAAATATAATCTGTCCTCAGTTGCAACACTCACTACCGAGTTCCAAGCTGCCTCAAGAAGCAATGTCAGCACAATAACTGTTCGTCTGTTCATGAAGTGGGCTTCCATTGCCGAGCAGCCGCACACAAGCCTTAGATCACCATGCGCAATGCCAAGCGTCAGCTGGAGGGGTGTAAAGCTCGACGCCATTGGACTCTGGAGCAGCGGAAACACGTTCTCTGGAATGATGAATCCCGCTTTACCAACTGGCAGTCTGACAAATCTGGGTTTGGCGGATGCCAGGAGGATGCTATCTGCCCCAATGCATATTGTAAAGTTTGGTGAAGGAGGAATAATGGTCTGGGGCTGTTTTTCATGGTTATTTCCGGTGAAGGGAAATCTTAATGCTACAGCATGACAATGCCCCCGTGCACAAAGCGAGGTCCATACAGTCATCAATCAAATGTATTTATAAAGCCCTTTTTACATCAGCAGATGCCACAAAGTGCTTATACAGATACCCAGCATAAAAACCCCAAACAGCAATCAATGCAGATGTTGAAGCACGGTGGCTAGGAAAAACTCCCTAGAAAGGCAGGAACCTAAGAAGAAACTTAGAGAGGAACCAGGCTCTGAGGGGTGGCCAGTCCTCTTCTGCCTGTACTGGGTAGAGAGGAACCAGGCTCTGAGGGGTGACCAGTCCTCTACTGGCTGTACTGGGTAGAGAGGAACCCGGCTCTGAGGGGTGGCCAGTCCTCTACTGGCTGTACTGGGTAGAGAGGAACCAGGCTCTGAGGGGTGGCCAGTCCTCTACTGGCTGTACTGGGTAGACCAGAGGAACCAGGCTCTGAGGGGTGATCAGTCCTCTACTGGCTGTACTGGGTAGACCAGAGGAACAAGGCTCTGAGGGGTGGCCAGTCCTCTACTGGCTGTACTGGGTAGACCAGAGGAACCAGGCTCTGAGGGGTGGCCAGTCCTCTACTGACTGTACTGGGTAGACCAGAGGAACCAGGCTCTGAGGGGTGGCCAGTCCTCTTCTGGCTGTACTGGGTAGACCAGAGGAATCAGGCTCTGGGGGGTGGCCAGTCCTCTACTGGCTGTACTGGGTGGATATTAGAAGCGTGTATGGTCATTAAGGCCAGATTGTTTTTTAAGATGTTCAAACATTGGTAGGTGACCAGCAGGGTTAAAGAATATTCCCAGTGGTTGTAGAGGGTGCAACAGGTCAGCACATCAGGAGTAAATGATAATAATCCCAGTGGTTGTACAGGGTGCAACAGGTCAGCACCTCAGGAGTAAATGATAATAATCAAAGTGGTTGTACAGGGTGCAACAGGTCAGCACCTCAGGAGTAAATGATAATAATCACAGTGGTTGTAGAGGGTGCAACAGGTCAGCACCTCAGGAGTAAATGATAATAATCACAGTGGTTGTAGAGGGAGCAACAGGTCAGCACCTCAGGAGTAAATGTCAGTTGGCTTTTCATAGCCGATCATTCCTTTATTTAACCAGGTAAGCTAGTGGAGAACAAGTTCTCATTTACAACTGCGACCTGGCCAAGATAAAGCAAAGCAGTGCGACACAAACAACAACACAGAGTTACAAATGGAATAAACAAGCGTACAGTCAATAACACAATAGCAAAAAAGAAAGTCTATATACAGTGTGTGCAAATGGCGTGAGGAGGTAAGGCAATAAATAGGCCATAGTAGCGAAGTAATTACAATTTAGCAAATTAACACTGGAGTGATAGATGAGCAGATGATGGTGTGTAAGTAGTGATACTGGTGTGCAAAAGAGCAGAAGGTAAATAAAAACAATATGGGGATGAGGTAGGTAGATTGGGTGGGCTATTTACAGATGGACTATGTACAGCTGCAGAGATCGGTTAGCTGCTCAGGTAGCTGATGTTTAAAGTTAGTGAGGGAAATGTAAGTCTCCAGCTTCAGCGATTTTTGCAATTCGTTCAAGTCATTGGCAGCAGAGAACTGGAAGGAAAGGCGGCCAAAGGAGGTGTTGGCTTTGGGGATGAACAGTGAGATATACCTGCTGGAGCGCGTGCTATGGGTGGGGGGAGTCCGGGACAAGGACGCTCGTCCGGTAAACAGGCCAGGGTTCCAGAGCCGCAGGCAGAACAGTTGAAACTGAAGCAGCAGCACAACCAGGTTGACTGGAGACAATCAGGACTCATCAGGCCAGGTGGTCCTGAGGCATGGTCCTAGGGCTCAGGTTCTCTAGGTGGGGAAGGGGTATAGAGAGAATTAGAGGGAGCAAACTTTACTTCACACAGGACACCAGATAAGACAGTGTCCCACTGACCCTAGCCGCCAAGCGCATAGACTATTGCAGCATAGATACTGGAGGCTGAGACGAGGGGACGACGACACTGTGGCCCCGTCTGACGATACCCCCGGACAGGGCCAACCAGGCAGGATATAACCCCACCCACTTTACCAACAGATCACCAACATACTACCCTGAGACAAGGCTGAGCCCACGAAGATCTCCTCCAGCGCACGAGCCCGAGGGGGGCGCATGACCGGACAGGAAGATCACGTCAGTGACTCAACCCACTCAAGTCGAGCACATCAAAGCCTGACACAATGTGACGCACCTCTCCTAGGGGCGGCATGGAAGAGCACTAGTAAGCCAGTGACTCAGCCCCTGTAATAGGGTCAGAGGCAGAGAATCCCAGTGGAGAGAAGGAAGCCGACCAGGCAGAGACAGCAAGGGCAGGTCATCCTTCCAGTGCATTGCTGTTCACCTTCACACTCCTGGCCCAGACTGCACACCCCTGGCCCAGCAGGACCTACTGAAGAGATGATTCTTCAGTAAAGACTTAAAGGTCAAGACCAAATCTGCGTCTCTCACATGGATAGGCAGACCATTCCATAAAAATGGAGCTCTATAGTAGAAAGACCTGCCTCCAGCTGTTTGCTTAGAAATTCTAGGGACAATAAGGAGTCCTGCATCTTGTGACCGTCGCGTACGTGTAGGTATGTACAGCAGGACCAAATTGGAGAGATAGGTAGGAGCAAGTACATGTAATGCTTTGTAGGTTAGCAGTAAAAAATTGAAATCAGCTCTATCCTTAACATGAAGTCAGTGTAGAGTCTGGAGTTATATGATCTAGTCAAGATTCAAGCAGCCGTATTTAGCACTAACTGAAGTTTATTTAGTGCTTTATCCGAGTAGCCAGAGAGTAGAGAATTGCAGTAGTTTAACCTCTCTGGGCTAGGTGGCACCAAATCGTCCCACCTACGTAACAGCCAGTTGAATCCTGTGGCGCGATTTTCAAATACCTTAGAAATGCTATTACTTCAATTTCTCAAACATATGACTATTTTACAGCTATTTAAAGACAAGACTCTCGTTAATCTAACCACACTGTCCGATTTCAAAAAGGCTTTACAACAAAAGCAAAACATTAGATTATGTCAGCAGAGTACCCAGTCAGAAATAATCAGACACCCATTTTTCAAGCTAGCATATAATGTCACAAAAACCCAGAAGACAGCTAAATGCAGCACTAACCTTTGATGATCTTCATCAGATGACACACCTAGGACATTATGTTATACAATACATGCATGTTTTGTTCAATCAAGTTCATATTTATATCAAAAAACAGCTTTTTACATTAGCATGTGATGTTCAGAACTAGCATACCCCCCGCAAACTTCCGGGAAATTTACTAACAATTTACTAAATTACTCACGATAAACATTCACAAAGAGCATAACAATTATTTTAAGAATTATAGATACAGAACTCCTCTATGCACTCGATATGTCCGATTTTAAAATAGCTTTTTGGTGAAAGCACATTTTGCAATATTCTAAGTACATAGCCCAGCCATCACGGTCTAGCTATTTAGACACCCAGCAAGTTTAGCCTTCACCAAAATCACATTTACTATAACAAAAATGTTGTTACCTTTCCTGTTCTTCGTCAGAATGCACTCCCAGGACTTCTACTTCAATAACAAATGTTGGTTTGGTCCCAAATAATCCATCGTTATATCCAAACAGCGGCGTTTTGTTCGTGCGTTCACGACACTATCCGAAATGGTAAATCAGGGTTACGAGCATGGCGCATTTCGTGACAAAAAATGTCTAAATATTCCATTACCGTACTTCGAAGCATGTCAACCGCTGTTTAAAATCAATTTTTATACAATTTATCTCGTAAAAAAAGCGATAATATTCCGACCGGGAATCTGCGTTTCGGTAAATAGAGGGAAAAAAAGAAAGACGGGGGCAGCCAGTGCACGAGCCTAAGCCCTTTGTCCTCTGATCGGCCACTTGACAAAAGCGATAATGTGCTTCAGCCTGGGGCTGCAATGACGACATTCTGTTTTTTCCCGGGCTCTGAGAGCCTATGGGAGCCGTGGGAAGTGTCGCGTTACCGCAGAGATCCTTTGTTTTGGAAAGAGATGTCAAAGAAAGCCAATAAATGGTCAGACAGGCCACTTCCTGTAAAGGAAACTCTCAGGTTTTTGCCTGCCATATGAGTTCTGTTATACTCACAGACACCATTCAAACAGTTTTAGAAACTTTAGGGTGTTTTCTATCCATATCTAATAAGTATATGCATATTCTAGTTACTGGGTAGGAGTGGTAACCAGATTAAATCGGGTACGTTTTTTATCCGGCGGTGTAAATACTGCCCCCTAGCCCTAACAGGCTAATCTAGAAGTGACAAAAGCATGGATTAGCTTTTCTGCATCATTATTGGACAAAAAATCTCAGACGTTTGCAATGTTACGAAGATGGAAAAACTGCCCTTGAAATATTCTTGATATGTACGTCAAAGGAGAGATCAGGGTGCAGAGTAACACAGGTCCTTCACAGTTTTATTTGAGACCTGTACAACCATCAAGATGAATTGTCAGATCCAACAGCAGATCTCTTTGTTTCTTGGGATCTAGAACTAGCATCTCTGGTTTGTCTGAGTTTAAAAGTAAAGCATTTGTTGCTATCCACTTCCTTATAACTGAAACGTAGGCTTCCAAGGTAGGCAATTTTGGCGCTTCACCATGTTCATTGAAATGTACAGCTGTGTGTCGTCCACACAGCAGTGAAAGTTGACACTGTGTTTCTGAGTGACATCACCAAGAGGCAGAATATATAGTGATAACAGTAGTGGTCCTAAAACAGAACCTTGAGGAACACCGAAACTTACAATTGATTTGTCAGATGACAAACCATCCACAGAGACAAACTCTAATCTTTCCAACGGATACGACCTAAACCACACAAGAACTTGTTTTTGTAGACCAATTAGGATTTGTTGATCAATGGTGTCAAAAGCAGCACTAAGGTCAAATGCAAAGCCTTGGTCTGACGCCATTAAAAGGTAATTTACCACCTTCACGAGTGCAGTCTAGACTGAAGCATTTTGTATACATTATTTGTCTTCAGGAAGGCAGTAAGTTGCTGCACAACAGCTTTTTCAAAAAATGTTGAGAGGAATGGGAGATTTGATATACCGTAGGCCTTGAAATACATCTACAGGTACACCTCCAATTGACTAAAATGATGTCAATTAGCCTATCAGAAGCTTCTAAAGCCATGACATCATTTTCTGGAATTTTCCAAGCTGTTTAAAGGCACAGTCAACTTAGTGTATGTACACTTCTGACCCAGTGGAATTGTGATACAGTGAATTATAAGTGAAGTAATCTGTCTGTAAACGATTGTTAGAAAAATGACTTGTGTCATGCACAAAGTAGATGTCCTAACAGACTTGACAAAACTATAGTTTGTTAACAAGAAATGTGTGGAGTGGTTGAAAAACGAGTTTTAATGACTCCAACCTAAGTGTATGTAAACGTCCCACTTCCACTGTATGTTGTTATAGTATATATATATATATTATTGTATGTTGTTATAGTTGGCTACACCACCAGTGATCTGGTCTTCATGTGGATGGCAGACCCAGTGATATATATGGTGTTATTGTATATATATATTATTATATTATTATTGTATGTTGTTATAGTATATTTATATTATTATTGTATGTTGTTATAGTTGGCTACACAACCAGTGATCTGGTCTTCATGTGGATGGCAGACCCAGTGATATATATGTTGTTATTGTATATATATTATTATATTATTATTGTATGTTGTTATATTATATTTAGATTATTATTGTATGTTGTTATAGTTGGCTACACAACCAGTGATCTGGTCTTCATGTGGATGGCAGACCCAGTGCAGATGGATGAAATCGCTCTGCCTCAGTTTGACATCAAACAGCAAGAGATCGAGTACGGAAACTGCACCAAATTCTACCAAGGAACAGGTACCACACACACACACACACACACACACACACACACACACACCTGCCAGTACTGCAAATACTTGAATAGGGCACTGAACATTGCTATCTTCTTAAAGATGTAGGCTTGTTATGAAGAACCCTAACCGTGTGTGTGTGTGTGTGTGTGTGTGTGTGTGTGTGTGTGTGTGTGTGTGTGTGTGTGTGTGTGTGTGTGTGTGTGTGTGTGTGTGTGTGTGTGTGTGTGTGTGTGTAGGTTACTACACCTGTGTGGAGGTGATCTTTACATTAAGGAGACAGGTGGGCTTCTATATGATGGGAGTCTACGCCCCCACCCTTCTCATCGTGGTTCTCTCCTGGCTGTCCTTCTGGATCAACCCTGATGCCAGCGCTGCCAGGGTTCCTCTGGGTATGATCTGTAACCTTTAACCCTTCTGGATCAACCCTGATGCCAGCGCTGCCAGGGTTCCTCTGGGTATGATCTGTAACCTTTAACCCTAACCCTTCTGGATCAGCCCTGATGCCAGCGCTGCCAGGGTTCCTCTGGGTATGATCTGTAACCTTTAACCCTAACCCTTCTGGATCAGCCCTGATGCCAGCGCTGCCAGGGTTCCTCTGGGTATGATCTGTAACCTTTAACCCTAACCCTTCAGGATCAGCCCTGATGCCAGCGCTGCCAGGGTTCCTCTGGGTATGATCTGTAACCTTTAACCCTTCTGGATCAGCCCTGATGCCAGCGCTGCCAGGGTTCCTCTGGGTATGATCTGTAACCTTTAACCCTAACCCTTCTGGATCAACCCTGATGCCAGGGTTCCTCTGGGTATGATCTTTAACCTTTAACCCTAACCCTTCTGGATCAACCCTGATGCCAGGGTTCCTCTGGGTATGATCTTTAACCTTTAACCCTAACCCTTCTGGATCAGCCCTGATGCCAGGGTTCCTCTGGGTATGATCTTTAACCTTTAACCCTAACCCTTCTGGATCAGCCCTGATGCCAGCGCTGCCAGGGTTCCTCTGGGTATGATCTGTAACCTTTAACCCTACCGTGGAAGAGGTTTGTTCTGTCTGTTTGTAGGCTCAGTCTATCTATCTATCCATCCGTCCCTGTCCATCCGTCCATCTGTCCATTCATCCAGAGCGCTGTCAGCAGGTCAGTCTGGGGACACCAGGAGACGATCATGACATCATCACAATATGATATCACGTCATCATCACAATATGATATCACAACATCATCACAATATGATATCGCGACATCATCACAATATGATATCGCGACATCATCACAATATGATATCACGACATCATCACAATATGATATCACGACATCATCACAATATGATATCACGACATCATCACAATATGATATCACGACATCATCACAATATGATATCACGACATCATCACAATATGATATCACGACATCATCACAATATGGTATCACGTCATCATCACAATATGATATCACGACTTCATCACAATATGATATCACGACATCACAATATGATATCACAATAAGAAATCATAAAATTACATCATCATACCATGACATCAATGGATATGTCTGTCTGTCTGTCTCTGATGTCGCTGTCTGTCTTTCTGCCTCGAATGCCTCTGTCTGTCTGTCTTTCTGTCTCGAATGCCTCTGTCTGTCTGTCTTTCTATCTCCAATGTCTTTGTCTGTCTGTCTCTAATGTGCCTTTCTGTCTGTCTCTAATGGGTCTTTCTGTCTGTCTCTAATTTATATGTCTGTCTCTCTAGGTATCCTGTCTGTCTTGTCCCTGTCCAGTGAGTCCATGTCTCTGGCGTCAGCGCTTCCTAAGGTCTCCTATGTGAAGGCGATAGACATCTGGCTCATCGCATGTCTGCTGTTCGGCTTCGCTTCACTGGTGGAGTATGCAGTGGTACAGGTCAGAGACACAGACACACAAACACCTGTGTGTTTACATGGTGTGTGGAAGTCTCTTTTTGGAATCACAATTCAATTCAATGAAATAACAAAAACTCTCCCTGTTTCTCTCTCTCTGTCTGTCCGTCTCTCTCGCTCTCTCTCTCTCTCTCTCTCTCTCTCTCTCTGTGTCCCTCTCTCCCTCTCTCCCTCTCTCCCTCCCTCCGTCCCTCCCTCCCTCCCTTCCTTCCTTCCCTCCCTCCCTCCCTCCCTCCCTCCCTCCCTCCCTCCCTCCCTCCCTCCCTCCCTCCTTCCTTCCCTCCCTCCCTCCCTCCCTCCCTCCTTCCTTCCCTCCCTCCCTCCCTCCCTCCTTCCTTCCTTCCTTCCTTCCCTCCTTCCCTCCAGGTCATGTTAAACAGCCCTAGGCGTATAGAAGAGGAGAAGTCTAAGATGGCATCTAAAGAGAAGGCTCTGAGAGAGAAAGAGGGGAAGAAGACTCCTTCTAAAACGAACACTGTCAACGGGACCGGAGGAACACCCATTCATCACGTTAGCACTCTGCAGGCAAGACTACTCTACCGTGTGGGGGTCTAGAGAGGAGATGGGTATACTGTAATTACAGTAGAGTCTCGTTAGGCAGCTCAGGGCCCTGACTTCATAACTCTACCGTGTGTGTGTGTGTGTGTGTGTGTGTGTGTGTGTGTGTGTGTGTGTGTGTGTGTGTGTGTGTGTGTGTGTGTGTGTGTGTGTGTGTGTGTGTGTCTGTTCCGTGTGCCCGTGTGTGTGTGTTCACAGGGGCGTCATGCACCCCAAATATCTGAGGGGGCACAAAGTACATGAGGACATTTGGGGAGTGTTCCGGAGGGTAGGGAGGGGGGGGGGTAGGCCCCCTGTCCTGAAGTTGAAGAATTTAGTATTTTTCAAACACCTGAAACACATTTTTCATGCAATCAAGAGCCATAATCATTATGGTTAATTCTGTGTCAAAAATATTGACATGTATATATATATATATATATATACATGTTGTAAGTGCTGGCTTTTCTAAAGTCTACCAACCTTGCCAGCAGGCATGCCAGCTAAGATAGTTAGACAAGCTACTCCAACTTGACTGAAATGGCTTCATGGTAGCTAGTGTCGTGTCTTTGGCTATGCCGGATTAAGTGATATGACATGCTATTCTATAAAATTCTTTCTCTGTAATTAATATTACTTGATTAAGCTAATCATGTAAATGTAATTAACTACAAAGTCGGGGCACCACGGAAGAACGTTTATAGAGCTGTTATCTTCCGAATAAACTCTTAAAATACTTAGTAATATTTTACATCGATAGCCGTCATCTTAATCATCTTATTTTCAGTCTCATAATGAAAGTTGTAAATTCTTGGTTATCTTCACGAACCCTGGCTAACAAGTTGAATCAGCAATACAAAATTGGGTTTAATTATTTATTTACTAAATACCTAACTAATCACACAGAATTACATACACAGAATACAAATTATGTGATACAGAAACCCCCCTGGTGGACGGAGCCGACATGGCGGCTTGTTACACAAAGAAAGGGGGTTGGGCTTGAATGAAAGAGCGGGAAGACTGAGGAACAGAGAGAGCAGCTAGGCTATCGTAAATACATTATCTTATGCATTCTAAATTACCGCCCATTTGGAAAAGGAAAATGGAATAAATATTTACTCTGAGCTGCACTTCGGTAGATTGGTCGTAGATGCTGGCCGGGTTGCCCAAGAGAGATCTTCCTGTCCTTGGAAGAATGCCTCTGGTGGTAAAATGGATACGTTGTGGTATCTTCGTCTGTGTTAGACTGGATCTATTGTCTGTCCTTTCCTAGCCCACGTCTACAGCAGCCGGTGCTAACTCAACGGCTAGGAAGTATCACTTCTGTAGTGAATAAGCGTTCAAAGTTCATACCATTCACAACCAAAGCTCACGCCGAGGTTGGCTTAGTTCTGTACTTGACATGTGTGTCCCTTTAACGCAGAGGCTGCAGACCTCACGTAGTGGAACTCTGTTTATATTGTGTCATTGTCTTATATAGTGGCGAGGGGAGGAGGGTGTGTTTCATCGTTTATAACCCCCGTCTCTTCCACTGATCAAGCAGGGCACTTTCCTTATGAAAACCCAATTCTCTCAATTGGAAGCTAAAATTACATTTAATCTCCTAACAAACAATTTCAATATCAAACATTTCAATTGCATAACAATTCCATGTGACTCTGATAACTAGAATGTGTAGACTTTCCCAGGTACAGTTTATGTCGTCCTGTCATCAGTCATAATGTCTCAGATGACAACCGAACTGACATCCAAACTCATTACGTTCCAACGCATATTTCCAACTGGTTCTATTACTGAAATATGGTTCCTTTCCCCCATTTGTTTGATGTTCCCAGACTCTATATTTAACAAAGGCTATTCAACAGTCCCTCAGTAGGGTCAGAAAGAGAGGGGAAGGGAGAAAGGTATTTATTGGGGGGTCATAAACCTTACCCACAGGCCATCATGACACTAGTTATTAGGTTTGGAGATTAGAAACCTGTCTGGGCTAGCTAAAGCCAACACCATACAATTGCTTGTGTGTGTGCGTGTGCGCATTGAGAGTTAAGGTCATACATAATCAGTGAGTCAGAATCCTCTCTCTCAATTTAATTACATTAAATTCAAGGGTCTTTATTGGAAAGGAAAACGTATGTTTACATTGCCAAAGCAAGTGAAATGGAAAAGTGAAAAACAATGAAAAGTGAACAGTAAATATTACACTCAAAAGTTCCATAATAATAGAGACATTTCAGATGTCATATCATGTCTATATACAGTGTTGTAACGATGTGCAAATAGTTAAAATACAAAAGGGAAAATAAATAAACATTTATTTAACTAGGCAAGTCAGTTAAGAACAAATGCTTATTTACATTGACGGCCTACCCCGGCCAAACCCAGACAACTGTGCGCCGCCCTATAGGACTACCGATCACGGCCAGATATGATGCAGCCTGGATTCAAACCAGGTACTGCAGTGATGCATCTTGCAGTGAAATGCAGTCTTGTTAGACCACTGCGCCACTCGGGTGGTATTTACAAAGGTTTTTGTTGTTCAGAGGTTGCCCTTTTGTTGTTGCAACAGGTCACAACTCTTGCTGCTGTGATGGTACAAACATTATTTGGCACAGAAAACAGTATTAAGGGCAAGAAGGTAGAGACAACAATACATCACTGCTGTAGACCCTCCTGGGTTGGGAACAGAAGATCTATCTGCTGCTGTAGACCCTCCTGGGTTGTGAACAGAAGATCTATCTGCTGCCCTCCTGGGTTGGGAACAGAAGATCTATCTGCTGCCCTCCTGGGATGGGAACAGAAGATCTATCTGCTGCCCTCCTGGGTTGGGAACAGAAGATCTATCTGCTGCTGTCAGCCCTCCTGGGTTGGGAACAGAAGATCTATCTGCTGCTGTAGACACTCCTGGGTTGGGAACAGGAGATCTATCTGCTGCTGTAGACCCTCCTGGGTTGGGAACAGAAGATCTATCTGCTGCTGTCAGCCCTCCTGGGTTGGAAACAGGAGATCTATCTGCTGCCCTCCTGGGTTGGGAATAGAAGATCTATCTGCTGCTGTAGACCCTCCTGGGTTGGGAACAGGAGATCTATCTGCTGCCCTCCTGGGTTGGGAACAGAAGATCTATCTGCTGCTGTAGACCCTCCTGGGTTGGGAACAGAAGATCTATCTGCTGCTGTATACCCTCCTGGGTTGGGAACAGAAGGTCTATCTGCTGCTGTAGACCCTCCTGGGTTAGGAACAGAAGATATATCTGCTGCTGTAGACCCTCCTGGGTTGGGAACAGAATATCTATCTGCTGCTGTAGACCCTCCTGGGTTGGGAACAGGAGATCTATCTGCTGCTGTCAGCCCTCCTGGGTTGGGAACAGAAGATCTATCTGCTTCCCTCCTGGGTTGGGAACAGAAGATCTATCTGCTTCCCTCCTGGGTTGGGAACAGAAGATCTATCTGCTGCCCTCCTGGGTTGGGAACAGGAGATCTATCTGTTGCTGTAGACCCTCCTGGATTGGGAACAGAAGATCTATCTGCTGCTGTAGGCCCTCCTGGGTTGGGAACAGAAGGTCTATCTGCTGCTGTAGTCCCTCCTGGGTTGGGAATAGAAGATATATCTGCTGCTGTAGACCCTCCTGGGTTGGGAACAGAAGGTCTATCTGCTGCTGTAGTCCCTCCTGTGTTGGGAACAGAAGATCTATCTGCTGCTGTAGACCCTCCTGGGTTGGGAACAGAATATCTATCTGCTGCTGTAGACCCTCCTGGGTTGGGAACAGAATATCTATCTGCTGCCTTCCTGGGTTGGGAACAGAAGATCTATCTGCTGCTGTAGGCCCTCCTGGGTTGGGAACAGAAGATATACCTGCTGCTGTAGACCCTCCTGGGTTGGGAACAGAATATCTATCTGCTGCTGTCAGCCCTCCTGGGTTGGGAACAGAATATCTATCTGCTGCTGTAGACCCTCCTGGGTTGGGAACAGAAGATCTATCTGCTGCTGTAGGCCCTCCTGGGTTGGGAACAGAAGATCTATCTGCTGCTGTAGACCCTCCTGGGTTGGGAACAGAATATCTATCTACTGCCTTCCTGGGTTGGGAACAGAAGATCTATCTGCTACTGTAGGCCCTCCTGGGTTGGGAACAAAAGATATACCTGCTGCTGTAGACCCTCCTGGGTTGGGAACAGAATATATATCTGCTGCTGTCAGCCCTCCTGGGTTGGGAACAGAATATCTATCTGCTGCTGTCAGCCCTCCTGGTTTGGGAACAGAATATATATCTGCTGCTGTAGACCCTCCTGGGTTGGGAACAGAATATCTATCTGCTGCTGTAGACCCTCCTGGGTTGGGAGCAGAAGATCTATCTGCTGCTGTAGACCCTCCTGGGTTGGGAACAGAAGATCTATCTGCTGCTGTCAGCCCTCCTGGGTTGGGAACAGAAGATCTATCTGCTGCCCTCCTGGGTTGGGAACAGAAGATCTATATGCTGCTGTAGACCCACCTGGGTTGGGAACAGAAGATCTATCTGCTGCTGTAGACCCCCCTGGGTTGGGAACAGGAGATCTATCTGCTGCTGTAGACCCTCCTGGGTTGGGAACAGAAGATCTATCTGCTGCTGTCAGCCCTCCTGGGTTGGGAACAGAAGATCTATCTGCTGCCCTCCTGGGTTGGGAACAGAAGATCTATATGCTGCTGTAGACCCACCTGGGTTGGGAACAGAAGATCTATCTGCTGCTGTAGACCCCCCTGGGTTGGGAACAGGAGATCTATCTGCTGCTGTAGACCCTCCTGGTTGGGAACAGGAGATCTATCTGCTGCTGTAGACCCTCCTGGGTTGGGAACAGAAGATCTATCTGCTGCCCTCCTGGGTTGGGAACAGAAGATCTATCTGCTTCACTCCTGGGTTGGGAACAGAAGATCTATCTGCTTCCCTCCTGGGTTGGGAACAGAAGATCTATCTGCTGCCCTCCTGGGTTGGGAACAGGAGATCTATCTGTTGCTGTAGACCCTCCTGGATTGGGAACAGAAGATCTATCTGCTGCTGTAGACCCTCCTGGGTTGGGAACAGAAGGTCTATCTGCTGCTGTAGACCCTCCTGGGTTGGGAACAGAAGATATATCTGCTGCTGTAGACCCTCCTGGGTTGGGAACAGAAGGTCTATCTGCTGCTGTAGTCCCTCCTGGGTTGGGAACAGAAGATCTATCTGCTGCTGTAGACCCTCCTGGGTTGGGAACAGAAGATATATCTGCTGCTGTAGACCCTCCTGGGTTGGGAACAGAAGATCTATCTGCTGCTGTAGACCCTCCTGGGTTGGGAACAGAAGATCTATCTGCTGCTGTAGGCCCTCCTGGGTTGGGAACAGAAGATCTATCTGCTGCTGTAGACCCTCCTGGGTTGGGAACAGAATATCTATCTACTGCCTTCCTGGGTTGGGAACAGAAGATCTATCTGCTACTGTAGGCCCTCCTGGGTTGGGAACAAAAGATATACCTGCTGCTGTAGACCCTCCTGGGTTGGGAACAGAATATCTATCTGCTGCTGTCAGCCCTCCTGGGTTGGGAACAGAATATCTATCTGCTGCTGTCAGCCCTCCTGGGTTGGGAACAGAATATCTATCTGCTGCTGTAGACCCTCCTGGGTTGGGAACAGAAGATCTATCTGCTGCTGTAGGCCCTCCTTGGTTGGGAACAGAATATCTATCTGCTGCTGTAGACCCTCCTGGGTTGGGAACAGAATATCTATCTGCTGCTGTAGACCCTCCTGGGTTGGGAGCAGAAGATCTATCTGCTGCTGTAGACCCTCCTGGGTTGGGAACAGAAGATCTATCTGCTGCTGTCAGCCCTCCTGGGTTGGGAACAGAAGATCTATCTGCTGCCCTCCTGGGTTGGGAACAGAAGATCTATCTGCTGCTGTAGACCCTCCTGGGTTGGGAACAGAAGATCTATCTGCTGCTGTAGACTCCCCTGGGTTGGGAACAGGAGATCTATCTGCTGCTGTAGACCCTCCTGGGTTGGGAACAGGAGATCTATCTGCTGCTGTAGACCCTCCTGGTTTGGGAACAGAAGATCTATCTGCTGCCCTCCTGGGTTGGGAACAGAAGATCTATCTGCCTCCCTCCTGGGTTGGGAACAGAAGATCTATCTGCTGCCCTCCTGGGTTGGGAACAGAAGATCTATATGCTGCTGTAGACCCACCTGGGTTGGGAACAGAAGATCTATCTGCTGCTGTAGACCCCCTGGGTTGGGAACAGGAGATCTATCTGCTGCTGTAGACCCTCCTGGGTTGGGAACAGGAGATCTATCTGCTGCTGTAGACCCTCTTGGGTTGGGAACAGAAGATCTATCTGCTGCCCTCCTGGGTTGGGAACAGAAGATCTATCTGCTTCCCTCCTGGGTTGGGAACAGAAGATCTATCTGCTTCCCTCCTGGGTTGGGAACAGAAGATCTATCTGCTGCCCTCCTGGGTTGGGAACAGGAGATCTATCTGTTGCTGTAGACCCTCCTGGATTGGGAACAGAAGATCTATCTGCTGCTGTAGACCCTCCTGGGTTGGGAACAGAAGGTCTATCTGCTGCTGTAGTCCCTCCTGGGTTGGGAACAGAAGATCTATCTGCTGCTGTAGTCCCTCCTGGGTTGGGAACAGAAGATATATCTGCTGCTGTAGACCCTCCTGGGTTGGGAACAGAAGATCTATCTGCTGCTGTAGACCCTCCTGGGTTGGGAACAGAAGATCTATCTGCTGCTGTAGGCCCTCCTGGGTTGGGAACAGAAGATCTATCTGCTGCTGTAGACCCTCCTGGGTTGGGAACAGAATATCTATCTACTGCCTTCCTGGGTTGGGAACAGAAGATATATCTGCTACTGTAGGCCCTCCTGGGTTGGGAACAAAAGATATACCTGCTGCTGTAGACCCTCCTGGGTTGGGAACAGAATATCTATCTGCTGCTGTCAGCCCTCCTGGGTTGGGAACAGAATATCTATCTGCTGCTGTCAGCCCTCCTGGGTTGGGAACAGAATATCTATCTGCTGCTGTAGACCCTCCTGGGTTGGGAACAGAAGATCTATCTACTGCTGTAGGCCCTCCTTGGTTGGGAACAGAATATCTATCTGCTGCTGTAGACCCTCCTGGGTTGGGAACAGAATATCTATCTGCTGCTGTAGACCCTCCTGGGTTGGGAGCAGAAGATCTATCTGCTGCTGTAGACCCTCCTGGGTTGGGAACAGAAGATCTATCTGCTGCTGTCAGCCCTCCTGGGTTGGGAACAGAAGATCTATCTGCTGCCCTCCTGGGTTGGGAACAGAAGATCTATCTGCTGCTGTAGACCCTCCTGGGTTGGGAACAGAAGATCTATCTGCTGCTGTAGACTCCCCTGGGTTGGGAACAGGAGATCTATCTGCTGCTGTAGACCCTCCTGGGTTGGGAACAGGAGATCTATCTGCTGCTGTAGACCCTCCTGGTTTGGGAACAGAAGATCTATCTGCTGCCCTCCTGGGTTGGGAACAGAAGATCTATCTGCCTCCCTCCTGGGTTGGGAACAGAAGATCTATCTGCTGCCCTCCTGGGTTGGGAACAGAAGATCTATATGCTGCTGTAGACCCACCTGGGTTGGGAACAGAAGATCTATCTGCTGCTGTAGACCCCCTGGGTTGGGAACAGGAGATCTATCTGCTGCTGTAGACCCTCCTGGGTTGGGAACAGGAGATCTATCTGCTGCTGTAGACCCTCTTGGGTTGGGAACAGAAGATCTATCTGCTGCCCTCCTGGGTTGGGAACAGAAGATCTATCTGCTTCCCTCCTGGGTTGGGAACAGAAGATCTATCTGCTTCCCTCCTGGGTTGGGAACAGAAGATCTATCTGCTGCCCTCCTGGGTTGGGAACAGGAGATCTATCTGTTGCTGTAGACCCTCCTGGATTGGGAACAGAAGATCTATCTGCTGCTGTAGACCCTCCTGGGTTGGGAACAGAAGGTCTATCTGCTGCTGTAGTCCCTCCTGGGTTGGGAACAGAAGATATATCTGCTGCTGTAGACCCTCCTGGGTTGGGAACAGAAGGTCTATCTGCTGCTGTAGTCCCTCCTGGGTTGGGAACAGAAGATCTATCTGCTGCTGTAGTCCCTCCTGGGTTGGGAACAGAAGATATATCTGCTGCTGTAGACCCTCCTGGGTTGGGAACAGAAGATCTATCTGCTGCTGTAGACCCTCCTGGGTTGGGAACAGAAGATCTATCTGCTGCTGTAGGCCCTCCTGGGTTGGGAACAGAAGATCTATCTGCTGCTGTAGACCCTCCTGGGTTGGGAACAGAATATCTATCTACTGCCTTCCTGGGTTGGGAACAGAAGATATATCTGCTACTGTAGGCCCTCCTGGGTTGGGAACAAAAGATATACCTGCTGCTGTAGACCCTCCTGGGTTGGGAACAGAATATCTATCTGCTGCTGTCAGCCCTCCTGGGTTGGGAACAGAATATCTATCTGCTGCTGTCAGCCCTCCTGGGTTGGGAACAGAATATCTATCTGCTGCTGTAGACCCTCCTGGGTTGGGAACAGAAGATCTATCTGCTGCTGTAGGCCCTCCTTGGTTGGGAACAGAAGATCTATCTGCTGCTGTAGACCCTCCTGGGTTGGGAACAGAATATCTATCTGCTGCTGTAGACCCTCCTGGGTTGGGAGCAGAAGATCTATCTGCTGCTGTAGACCCTCCTGGGTTGGGAACAGAAGATCTATCTGCTGCTGTCAGCCCTCCTGGGTTGGGAACAGAAGATCTATCTGCTGCCCTCCTGGGTTGGGAACAGAAGATCTATCTGCTGCTGTAGACCCTCCTGGGTTGGGAACAGAAGATATATCTGCTGCTGTAGACTCCCCTGGGTTGGGAACAGGAGATCTATCTGCTGCTGTAGACCCTCCTGGGTTGGGAACAGGAGATCTATCTGCTGCTGTAGACCCTCCTGGTTTGGGAACAGAAGATCTATCTGCTGCCCTCCTGGGTTGGGAACAGAAGATCTATCTGCCTCCCTCCTGGGTTGGGAACAGAAGATCTATCTGCTTCCCTCCTGGGTTGGGAACAGAAGATCTATCTGCTGCCCTCCTGGGTTGGGAACAGGAGATCTATCTGTTGCTGTAGACCCTCCTGGATTGGGAACAGAAGATCTATCTGCTGCTGTAGGCCCTCCTGGGTTGGGAACAGAAGGTCTATCTGCTGCTGTAGTCCCTCCTGGGTTGGGAACAGAATATATATCTGCTGCTGTAGACCCTCCTGGGTTGGGAGCAGAAGATCTATCTGCTGCTGTAGACCCTCCTGGGTTGGGAACAGAAGATCTATCTGCTGCTGTCAGCCCTCCTGGGTTGGGAACAGAAGATCTATCTGCTGCCCTCCTGGGTTGGGAACAGAAGATCTATCTGCTGCTGTAGACCCTCCTGGGTTGGGAACAGAAGATATATCTGCTGCTGTAGACTCCCCTGGGTTGGGAACAGGAGATCTATCTGCTGCTGTAGACCCTCCTGGGTTGGGAACAGGAGATCTGTCTGCTGCTGTAGACCCTCCTGGGTTGGGAACAGAAGATCTATCTGCTGCCCTCCTGGGTTGGGAACAGAAGATCTATCTGCTTCCCTCCTGGGTTGGGAACAGAATATATATCTGTTTCCCTCCTGGGTTGGGAACAGAAGATCTATCTGGTGCCCTCCTGGGATGGGAACAGGAGATCTATCTGTTGCTGTAGACCCTCCTGGGTTGGGAACAGAAGGTCTATCTGCTGCTGTAGTCCCTCCTGGGTTGGGAACAGAAGATATATCTGCTGCTGTAGACCCTCCTGGGTTGGGAACAGAAGATCTATCTGCTGCTGTAGGCCCTCCTGGGTTGGGAACAGAAGATCTATCTGCTGCTGTAGACCCTCCTGGGTTGGGAACAGAAGATATATCTGCTGCTGTAGACCCTCCTGGGTTGGGAACAGAAGATCTATCTGCTGCTGTATACGCTCCTGGGTTGGGAACAGAAGATCTATCTGCTGCTGTAGACCCTCCTGGGTTGGGAACAGGAGATCTATCTGCTGCTGTAGACCCTCCTGGGTTGGGAACAGAATATCTATCTGCTGCTGTAGACCCTCCTGGGTTGGGAACAGAATATCTATCTGCTGCCTTCCTGGGTTGGGAACAGAAGATCTATCTGCTGCTGTAGGCCCTCCTGGGTTGGGAACAGAAGATATACCTGCTGCTGTAGACCCTCCTGGGTTGGGAACAGAATATCTATCTGCTGCTGTCAGCCCTCCTGGGTTGGGAACAGAATATCTATCTGCTGCTGTCAGCCCTCCTGGGTTGGGAACAGAATATCTATCTGCTGCTGTAGACCCTCCTGGGTTGGGAACAGAAGATCTATCTGCTGCCCTCCTGGGTTGGGAACAGAAGATCTATCTGCTGCTGTAGACCCTCCTGGGTTGGGAACAGGAGACCTATCTGCTGCTGTAGACCCTCCTGGGTTGGGAACAGAAGATCTATCTGCTGCTGTAGACCCCCCTGGGTTGGGAACAGGAGATCTATCTGCTGCTGTAGACCCTCCTGGGTTGGGAACAGGAGATCTATCTGCTGCTGTAGACCCTCCTGGGTTGGGAACAGAAGATCTATCTGCTGCCCTCCTGGGTTGGGAACAGAAGATCTGTCTGCTGCTGTAGACCCTCCTGGGTTGGGAACAGGAGACCTATCTGCTGCTGTAGACCCTCCTGGGTTGGGAACAGAAGATCTATCTGCTGCTGTAGACCCCCCTGGGTTGGGAACAGAAGATCTATCTGCTGCTGTAGACCCTCCTGGGTTGGGAACAGAAGATCTATCTGCTGCTGTAGACCCTCCTGGGTTGGGAACAGGAGATCTACCTGCTGCTGTAGACCCTCCTGGGTTGGGAACAGGAGATCTATCTGCTGCTGTAGACCCTCCTGGGTTGGGAACAGGAGATCTATCTGTTGCTGTAGACCCTCCTGGGTTGGGAACAAGAGATCTATCTGCTGCTGTCAGCCCTCCTGGGTTGGGAACAGAAGGTCTATCTGCTGCTTTAGACCCTCCTGGGTTGGGAACACGAGATCTATCTGTTGCTGTAGACCCTCCTGGGTTGGGAACAGGAGATCTATCTGCTGCTGTCAGCCCTCCTGGGTTGGGAACAGAAGGTCTATCTGCTGCTGTAGACCCTCCTGGGTTGGGAACAGAAGATCTATCTGCTGCTGTAGGCCCTCCTGGGTTGGGAACAGAAGATCTATCTGCTGCTGTAGACCCTCCTGGGTTGGGAACAGAATATCTATCTGCTGCTGTAGACCCTCCTGGGTTGGGAGCAGAAGATCTATCTGCTGCTGTAGACCCTCCTTTGTTGGGAACAGAATATCTATCTGCTGCTGTCAGCCCTCCTGGGTTGGGAACAGAAGATCTATCTGCTGCCCTCCTGGGTTGGGAACAGAAGATCTATCTGCTGCTGTAGTCCCTCCTGGGTTGGGAACAGAAGATCTATCTGCTGCTGTAGACCCCCCTGGGTTGGGAACAGGAGATCTATCTGCTGCTGTAGACCCTCCTGGGTTGGGAACAGGAGATCTATCTGCTGCTGTAGACCCTCCTGGGTTGGGAACAGGAGATCTATCTGTTGCTGTAGACCCTCCTGGGTTGGGAACAAGAGATCTATCTGCTGCTGTCAGCCCTCCTGGTTTGGGAACAGAAGGTCTATCTGCTGCTTTAGACCCTACTGGGTTGGGAACAGGAGATCTATCTGCTGCTGTAGACCCTCCTGGGTTGGGAACAGAATATCTATCTGCTGCTGTAGACCCTCCTGGGTTGGGAACTGAAGCACCAGAACATCAACAGTAGACATTTGACTTCAGATTCTAGTATCAAATCAAATGTATTTATAAAGCCCTTCTTGCATCAGCTGATATCTCAAAGTGCTGTACAGAAACCCAGCCTAAAACCCCAAACAGCAAGCAATGCAGGTGTAGAAGCACGTAGTAGGGTGAGGCCGGGTGCTGCAGACTGTTCTAGTGCCCTCGCCAATTCATTGACATATATGTTGAAGAGGGTGGGGCTTAAGCTGCATCCCTATAACACCCCACGGCCCTGTGGAAAGAAATGTGTGTTTCTTGCCAATTTTAACCACACACTTGTTGTTTATATACATGGTTTTATAATGCCGTATGTTTTTCCCCCCAACACCACTGTCCATCAATTTGTATAGCAGACCTTCACACCAAATTGAGTCGAAAGCTTTTTTTAAATCAACAAAGCATGAAAAGACTTTGCCTTCGTTTTGGTTTGTTTGTTAGTCAATTAGGGTGTACAGGGTGAATACGTGGTCTGTCGTTTACAGTAATTTGGTGAAAAGCCAATTTGACATTTGCTCATTACATTGTTTTCACTGAGGAAATGTACAATAAAATGTAAAGGATGTTCCCAACATTGCTTTCTCTGTATCTCTCTCTCTGTATCTCTCTCTCTCTCCTGATCATTCACTTCCTACACATCTCTCTTTTACTGCTGTCCTAACATTACTGGTGTGTGTCTGTCTGTGTCTGTAGGTGGTGGAGACCCGCTGTAAGAAGGTGTGTACATCTAAGTCAGACCTCCGCTCTAATGACTTCAGCATCGTGGGATCTCTCCCCAGAGACTTTGAGCTTTCTAACTTTGACTGCTACGGCAAGCCCATTGAGGTTACCGGGGCAACCGGCAAATCCCAGGCCAAGAACAACAAGAAGGCCCCGCCCCCTAAACCTGTCATCCCCGCTGCAGCCAAACGCATCGACCTGTACGCACGCGCTCTGTTCCCCTTCAGTTTCCTCTTCTTCAACGTCATATACTGGTCTGTCTACTTGTAGGGAGGGAGGGAGAGAGGGAGGGAGGGAGGGAGGGAGGGAGGGAGGGAGGGAGGGAGGGAGGGAGGGAGGAGGGATATACTGGTCTGTCTACTTGTAGGGAGGGAGGGAGGGAGGGAGGAGGGATATACTGGTCTGTCTACTTGTAGGGAGGGAGGGAGAGAGGAGGGAGGGAGGGAGGGAGGGAGGAGGGAGGGAGGAGGGATATACTGGTCTGTCTACTTGTAGGGAGGGAGGGAGGGAGGGAGGAGGGATATACTGGTCTGTCTACTTGTAGGGAGGGAGGGAGAGAGGGAGGGAGGGAGGGAGGGAGGGAGGGAGGGAGGAGGGATATACTGGTCTGTCTACTTGTAGGGAGGGAGGGAGGGAGGGAGGAGGGATATACTGGTCTGTCTACTTGTAGGGAGGGAGGGAGAGAGGAGGGAGGGAGGGAGGGAGGGAGGGAGGGAGAGAGGGAGGGAGGGAGAGAGGAGGGAGGAGGGATATACTGGTCTGTCTACTTGTAGGGAGGGAGGGAGGGAGGGAGGGAGGGTATACTGGTCTGTCTACTTATAGGGAGGGAGGGAGGGAGGGAGGGAGGGTATACTGGTCTGTCTACTTGTAGGGAGGAAGGAGAGAGGAGGGTGAGAGGGAAGGTGTGTGTGTGTGTGTGTGTGTGTGTGTTAATATCTGAGAATGTCAGTTGGTATTCCCATCTTTTATAATAACATCATTTACTACTTTATCTTGACCTGTAATCCCTGACCTGTAATCCCTGACCCCTGACCCCTTGCCCATGAACCCCAATCCTACATTTAAGAGGTTAGTTTCCCAGACTCAGATAAGGCCCAGTGCTGGACTACTCTCTCTCAATAGATATAGTCCATTGGACTTAATCCAAGCAAAGCCTTCATCTGTGTCCAGGGAACTACCCCAACATGTAGAAGTGATCTTAGATTAGAACTCATTCTATATGGCTTGGCTTCCTCTATGTACTAACCAACCAGAGACAGGCAGACAGGCGGACACGAAGACAGGCGGACACGCGGACAGGTGGATAGGCGGACAGGCAGACACGCAGACAGGCGGAAACGCAGACTGACAGACATTCATCCTATATGGCTTAGCTTCCTCTATGTACTAACCGCATGTTTATATAGCAGACTACAGGCAGGCAGACAGACAGACAGGCAGGGAGGCAGACAGGCAGACAGACAGACAGGCAGACAGACAGGCAGACAGACAGACAGACAGACAGACAGACAGACAGACAGACAGACAGACAGTCAGACAGTCAGACAGACAGGCAGACAGACAGGCAGACAGACAGACAGGCAGGCAGACAGAGAAACACAGACAGGCCTCCAGAGTGGCGCAGTAGTCTAAGGCTGTGCCACTAGAGATTCTGGGTTGAAGTCCAGTCTCTGTTGCAGCTGGCTGCGACCGGGAGACCCATGGGGCGGCGTACAATTGGCCCAGCGTCGTCTGGGTTAGGGGAGGGTTTGGCCGGCAGTGGTGTTCTTGTTCCATCGCGCTCTAGCGACTCCTGGGCGCAGTGCACGCTGAAACGGTCGCCATGTGTACAGTGTTTCCTCTGACACATTGGTGTGGCTGGCTTCCGGGTTAAGTGGGCATTGTGTCAAGAAGCAGTGCGGCTTGGTTGGGTTGTGTTTCGGGGGACACACAGCTCTCAACCTTCGCCTCTCCCAAGAGGGCGATTGCAGTGATGAGACAAGACTGTAACTACCAATTGGACACCACGAAATTGGGGAGAAAAAGGGGTAAAAAATATATATATTTTAAAAGAGAGGCAGGCAGATAGATGGGGCAGGCAGGTAGACATTCATCATGTATGGCTTGGCTTCCTCTATGTATTAACCGCATGTTTCTATAGCAGACCACAGACAGACAGACGGACGGGCAGGCAGACAGACGGAGGGGCAGGCAGACAGAGACAGACAGACAGATTCTCCTTGGACCTCTCTCATCAACGAGCTGTTTTTTGAGATACTGAATTTGGAACGCTTGGCACATAGTTTTGCCCATTCTAACATTCAGTCGAACAGTAACTGAATGCCTCGATGCCTGCTTTATATAGCAAGCCACAGCCACGCTACTCACTGTCTGTCATCCATTTTTGTGAAATGGGGGGTGGACCCAATAAACTGGCCGGTGAGTGTTTTTCATCTATACATGAATATAATGGTGTATATATAGCATGTTAACATAGGGATATATATAATCTATACAACAGTATATATAGCATGTTAACATGGAAATATATATAATCTATACAACAGTGTATATATAGCATGTTAACATTGGCATATATACAGTATCATCTATACATGATGTGGCAGACCAGGGGGTTGGGTCAAAACGTTTACACAGATCAGACACGGACAGAGAAGGATTAGCTCAGTTTCAAAGGTGTTTATTAAAATAATAGTTCAAAAAGAAAAGAATAGGTCTTCCAAGAGACCCTCTCCGGGATACCGTATCCTGTGGGGATCAAAAATTGAACTCACTCCTGTTACCTCTGTAACCGTCCCCAACTATACAGGAGTCCTTTCTTCCCCCACTCTCTTCCTGTGTGCTGCCCTTCTGGCAGCTTTACGGGACTTGTACAGCTGGTGAACAATCAGCCATTGATTACTCACCAACTCCCAATCAGCCCCAATTAGTCCTGGGCGGAGAGCCCGTCGAGATCTGGCACGTCAAGCAGATGGAGCCATCGCCTTGTGATGTACACTCTGTCTGTCAGCAGGCCTCGACGAGTCTCCCCCTGGTGGCTGACCTGCTGTACGCCACACACCCCCACCTTAGCTCTGTCGGGGAGGGGGCTGTCGTCAGTGCGACGTATGTCTCCCTTCTCAATAGGGCATCTGCGTTTCCATGCTTCGCCCCTGACCTGTGCACAACAGAAAAAGAAAAGCGTTGAAGGGACAAGAAACACCTGGTGACCCAATCGTTTGTGTCCCTTCCCCTGGCCAGACCAGGGGAGCATGGTCAGTGACCAGGGTGAAGTGGATACCTAACAGCGCTTTCTTCAGGCGCCTGAACGCTGCTTCTGTCTCGTCCGTCCATTTCACTGTTTTCAGGAGGCGGGCCCTGGTTAGATCGGTGAGGGGGGAAGCTATAGCCGCAAAGTTGGGGATAATCCGGCTATAGTATCCTTCCAGTCCCAAGAAGGATTTGACCTGTGTCTTGGTGCATGGAACGGGCCAGTCATGTACCGCATGAACCTTCCTCTCCTGGGGCTTGACGTTCCCCCGTCCGATCAAATAACCCAGGTACTCCACCTCCTCGAACACTAGTTTGCATTTTTTGGGATTCACTGTCAACCCAGCTTGCCTGAGCGCGTCCAGCACCGCCTGGAGGTGCATCAGGTGCTCTTCCCAACCTTGGCTGTGGATGATGATATCATCCAAATAGGCCGCTGCGTACTGCTAGTGGGGTCGAAGTACTTTGTCCATCAGGCGCTGGAATGTGGGTGGGGCTCCGTGGAGACCGAACGGGAGCACCCGGTACTGATATAGTCTGTCTGTTGTCTAAAACGTCATCTTATCTCGGGAGGAGGCTGTCAACGGTACCTGCCAATAACCTTTGGTCAGGTCAAGTGTGCTGATGTACCGGGCATTTCCCAATCGGTCGATGAGTTCGTCCACCCTCGGCATGGGGTAGGCGTCGAACAAGCTGATGTCGTTCACAGCCCGGAAATCATTACAGAAGCGCAGGCTCCTGTCCGGTTTGGCCACCAACACGATTGGGCTGCACCATGCACTGTGGGACTCTTCAACGACCCCCATCCTCAGCATAGCCTCCACCTCCTGTGTCACGGCCTTCCTTCGGGCCTCCGGAATCCGATATGGCCTCTTTCGTACCGTTTCCCCAGGCCGGGTACGGATGTAGTGTTCAATGAGGGTCGTGCGGCCCGGCTTCTCGGAGAACACCGCCGTGTTCCGATCGACGAGCTCCCTGAGCTCTTGCTTCTGGGACAGGTCGAGGTCCTCATTGCTCGGGACCACCACTGGTACCGTTGGCGTCCTGGGTCCCGACCATAACACGGCCAAGGCTGCCCTCTTGTGCCATTTCTTCAACAGGTTCACGTGATAAATATGTTGGGGTTTCCGTCGCTGCAGTACGCGGTAATTGACAGGTCCCAGCTCCTCGATCACCTCGTATGGCCTGTGCCATGTTGCCAGGAACTTACTTTCAGCCGTGGGGCTCAAGACCAACACCCTGTCTCCCACCTGGAATTCTCGGGGCTGGGCTCCCCGATTGTAGGCTTGGGCAAATTGGGCCTTCTCCATATGTTCCCTCACGACTGGCCATATGGCTGTCATCCCCCCTCATCATCTCCACGTGCTCTACCACGCTGCGTAATAGGGTCGGTTGGGCTTCCCACACCTCCTTGGCGAGGTCCAGTAGGTCTGCTTGGCCTCCTCCCGTAGAGGAGTTCAAACGGGGAAAACCCAGTGGAGGACTGGGGTACCTCTCGGATTGAGAACATTAGGTGGGGTAGTAGCTGGTCCCAGTTCTTCCCGTCCTGCTCAATGACCTTCCGAAGCATTTGTTTGAGTGTTTTATTGCAGCGCTCGACGAGGCCATCCGTCTGCGGGCGAAAGACGGAGGTCCGGATCTGCTTGATCTGCAGGAGGGCACACAACTCTTTTATTAGGCGGGACATAAACTCAGTACCTTGGTCTGTCAGGATCTTGTTTGGGATGCCCACCCGGCTAAAGAGGTGGAACAGCTCCCGGGTGATTCCTTTGGATACCGCCGCCCGTAGGGGAATGGCCTCGGGATACCGGGTGGTATAGTCCACTATTACCAGGATGTACTGGTGTCCTCGTGCTGTTTTTACCAGGGGTCCCACTATGTCCATGGCGATGCGTCCAAGGGCACCCCGATGATCGGTAAGGGGACCAGTGGGTTTCAGAAGTGTGCCTTTGGGGCAGTCATTTGACACTCCGGGCAACTGCGATAGTAGTCTTCCACGGCCCTCCTTATCCCGGGCTTGTGGAACCGGGTGGCAATCCGTTCCCGGGTCTTCTCCATTCCCAGGTGCGCCCCCAACAGGTGGGGGCCAGCTGAAGAACGGTTCCCACGTACCGTCGGGGCAGCAACAATATCTCTTGAAGTTTCCCCTGTTGGTGCGACACCTGACACAAAAGGTTATTCTTGATTTGGAAATGGTATCGCCAATCACTCACCCCCGGAAGTAGCTGTCCATCCACCGTTATCACTTGGGCTGCGGCAGCTTTGAAGTTAGGATCCCCCACTGGGCCGTCCCGAATTGTCCCCTCAGTTGGCCCCCAGCGGGTTTCTCGACTGGCCCCTCAAAATCTAGGAGGGGAGGCTGGGCTCTTCCTCCCGTGGTTCTCCAGTGGGGTCGGGTTCCGGCACCCCCTCCGACTCCGGACCTGTAGATACAGGTTGGTCAACCGTTTGCTTCCGGGCCGCACAGGCGATGGGTCGTCCTCGCTCTCGTCTTCGGCCGGCTCGTACCTTCTTCCTCAGCTCGTGCCCCCACAGGGCAGCGGACAATCTCGTCCCACTAGGAGAGGTAACGGCAATTCTGGTACTGCACCCACCATCATCTGGCAGCTCCCTTGGGGCGTCACGATGTTGGCCCATACGGTTGGATACCGCTTTGTGTCCCCATGAACACAGGAAATGGACATCTCCCTACCACGTTCGGTCTCCTGATTAAGCAGGCCCGTGGTTACGAGGGTAAGCATACTTCCGGAGTCCAATAGAGCTTCCGTGTCGTGTCCGTCAACCTTCACAGGGACCATGGGTGCAGTTGATTCGTGGTGTGCCCAACAGGAGGTGACGTAGTTCACTGCATGACCCACCTCACCTCCGGGGCTTGCTGATGGCATCGACTCCTCTCAAGCCAGGCAATTCCAGGCAATGTGTCCCCGGGTGCCACACTCAAAACCCCTCCTTTGGTCTCCATCTACCTGGGGTCGTCGGTGGCGGGTCGGCCCTACCCCAGCCGTCTCTCCAGGGGTTTGCTGTCCTTTGGCCCTGCCGACTGTCAGTTCGGGGTACACAGCAGTGCGGCTGTCCTTCCGACTCCTCGAACGGGTTGCCGACTCGGCCCGGCTGCCACTCAGCAGGACCTGCGTATTCTAATGTGTTTCCACTGCTTTCAGGAGGCCCTCCAAGGTCTGGGGCGCTGCTCTCTTCATGTCATGGGGTTGTGCCCGTAGGAAGTGATCCAGGACCACTTTGTCTAGGATGGAGAGGGTGGATGTGTCGGTTAGGAGCCATCCCCTGGTGACGCGCAGTAGGTCGCTCATCTGGGTTCGGGGGGATGCGTCGGGCTACGAACCTCCAGCTGTGGAAGAGTTGAGCCCAATGGGCCAGGCTGTACCTGTAGCGGCTGAGTATCTTCCATTTAAGTCCGTCGTAGTTAGCCGCCTGTTCATCGTTCAGGTCCCAATACGCCTTTTGAGCATTCCCAGAGAGGAACGGGGCCAGCAGACTGGCCCACTTCTGTCTTGGCCATCCTTCCCGTAGTGCCGTCCATTCAAACGTACAGAGGTAGGTTTCGATGTCGTCATCTTCCGTTAGCTTGAGTAAAAACTGGTTTGGATGCGATTCAGTAGACTCTCCTCCTTGTAGCTTCCTGATTTTCTCAATGAGGAGGACGTTTTGTGGCCACTGTTCCCCCAGCGTTTGTTCCTGAACCGCTTGTTGTGCTTGTTAGGCCCGGACAAACTGAGCTATCAACTCGTCCATGCTGATGCTGCGTAAACGTCAACCCTGATCTGACCACGTTGTCAGAGTGCCCGCATTTTCCACCACTTGTGGCAGACCAGGGGGTTGGGTCAAAATGTTTACACAGATCAGATACAGACAGAGAAGGATTAGCTCAGTTTCAAAAATGTTTGTTAAAATAATAGTTCAAAAATAAAAGAAAAAGTCTCCCCCAAGAGACCCTCTCCGGGATACCGTCTTCTGGGCTCCGGGTCTTGCTGTATCCTGTGGGGATGAAAAACTCAACTCCCTCCTGTTACCTCTGTAACCGTCCCCAACTATACAGGAGTCCTTTCTTCCCCCACTCTCTTCCTGTGTGCTGCCCTTCTGGCAGCTTTATGGGACTTGTACAGCTGGTGAGCAATCAGCCCTTAATTACTCACCAACTCCCAATCAGCCCCAATTAGTCCTGGACGGAGAGCCCGTCGAGATCTGGCACGTCCAGCCAATGGAGCCATCGCCTCGTGATGTACACTCTGTCTGTCAGCAGGCCTCGATGAGTCTCCCCCTGGTGGCTGACCTGCTGTACGCCACAATGAATATAACAGTATATATAGCATGTTAACATAGAGATATATATAATCTATACAACAGTATATATAGCATGTTAACATGGGGATATATACAGTATCATCTATACATGAGTATAACAGTATATATGGGTCCAGTGTTGGTTTCTTGAGGAGGGAAGCAACTCGGGCCATCTTGAAGGAGGAATGGGAGAAGGTCTCCAGAGATGAGTTGATGAAGGAAGTGAGAAGGTCTCCAGAGATGGTGTGGAGAAGGGAGGAGGGGATGGGGATGAGTTGATGAGGGAAGTGAGAAGGTCTCCAGAGATGGTGTGGAGAAGGGAGGAGGGAATGGGGATGAGTTGATGAGGGAAGTAAGAAGGTCTCCAGAGATGGTGTGGAGAAGGGAGGAGGGAATGGGGATGAGTTGATGAGGGAAGTGAGAAGGTCTCCAGAGATGGTGTGGAGAAGGGAGGAGGGGATGGGGATGAGTTGATGAGGGAAGTGAGAAGGTCTCCAGAGATGGTGTGGAGAAGGGAGGAGGGAATGGGGATGAGTTGATGAGGGAAGTGAGAAGGTCTCCAGAGATGGTGTGGAGAAGGGAGGAGGGAATGGGGATGAGTTGATGAGGGAAGTAAGAAGGTCTCCAGAGATGGTGTGGAGAAGGGAGGAGGGAATGGGTTGGGTTGATGAGGGAAGTGAGGAATGGGAGAAGGTCTCCAGAGATGGTCTAGAGAAGGGAGGAGGGAATGGGGTTGAGTTGATGAGGGAAGTGAGGAAGGGGAGAAGGTCTCCAGAGATGGTCTAGAGAAGGGAGGAGGGGTTGAGTGGGCAGGTTGTCGGGTGGACGGACATCCCTAATCGCAGGATTTTATCTGGAGAGAGAGGGGAGAAAGAGGTCAAGGCATATGGTAGTTATATGTGTGGGACCAGTGGACTCAATAGGCTGAGTGAATGAGGAGCAGATGTCGTCAACCTATTCCCTCTAGTGACCACTATTCCAACACTATAGTCAATTACTTTGGGCCAAAGTCTCCCAAAGCTGTCTAATACATCTGGTCTAAGGTAGTGCACTAGGAAGGGAACAGGGCTCTGGTCTAAAGTAGTGCACTAGGAAGGGAACAGGGCTCTGGTCTAAAGTAGTGTGATATATGGAACAGGGCTCTGGTCTAAGGTAGTGTGATATATGGAACAGGGCTCTGGTCTAAGGTAGTGCACTATGAAGGGAACAGGGCTCTGGTCTAAGGTAGTGCACTATGTAGGGAATAGGGCTCTGGTCTAAGGTAGTGCACTATGAAGGGAACAGGGCTCTGGTCTAAGGTAGTGTGATATATGGAACAGGGCTCTGGTCTAAAGTAGTGCACTAGGAAGGGAACAGGGCTCTGGTCTAAGGTAGTGTGATATATAGGGAACAGGGCTCTGGTCTAAGGTAGTGTGATATATGGAACAGGGCTCTGGTCTAAGGTAGTGCACTAGGAAGGGAACAGGGCTCTGGTCTAAAGTAGTGCACTAGGAAGGGAACAGGGCTCTGGTCTAAAGTAGTGCACTAGGAAGGGAACAGGGCTCTGGTCTAAAGTAGTGTGATATATGGAACAGGGCTCTGGTCTAAGGTAGTGTGATATATGGAACAGGGCTCTGGTCTAAGGTAGTGCACTATGAAGGGAACAGGGCTCTGGTCTAAGGTAGTGTGATATATGGAACAGGGCTCTGGTCTAAGGTAGTGCACTAGGAAGGGAACAGGGCTCTGGTCTAAAGTAGTGCACTATGAAGGGAACAGGGCTCTGGTCTAAAGTAGTGCACTAGGAAGGGAACAGGGCTCTGGTCTAAAGTAGTGTGATATATGGAACAGGGCTCTGGTCTAAGGTAGTGCACTATGAAGGGAACAGGGCTCTGGTCTAAGGTAGTGCACTAGGAAGGGAACAGGGCCCTGGTCTAAGGTAGTGCACTATGTAGGGAATAGGGCTCTGGTCTAAGGTAGTGCACTATGAAGGGAACAGGGCTCTGGTCTAAAGTAGTGCACTATGAAGGGAACAGGGCTCTGGTCTAAAGTAGTGTGATATATGGAACAGGGCTCTGGTCTAAGGTAGTGTGATATATGGAACAGGGCTCTGGTCTAAGGTAGTGTGATATATGGAACAGGGCTCTGGTCTAAGGTAGTGTGATATATGGAACAGGGCTCTGGTCTAAGGTAGTGTGATATATGGAACAGGGCTCTGGTCTAAGGTAGTGTGATATATGGAACAGGGCTCTGGTCTAAAGTAGTGTGATATATGGAACAGGGCTCTGGTCTAAGGTAGTGTGATATATGGAACAGGGCTCTGGTCTAAAGTAGTGTGATATATGGAACAGGGCTCTGGTCTAAAGTAGTGTGATATATGGAACAGGGCTCTGGTCTAAAGTAGTGCACTAGGAAGGGAACAGGGCTCTGGTCTAAGGTAGTGTGATATCTGGAACAGGGCTCTGGTCTAAAGTAGTGTGATATATGGAACAGGGCTCTGGTCTAAGGTAGTGCACTATGAAGGGAACAGGGCTCTGGTCTAAGGTAGTGCACTATGAAGGGAACAGGGCTCTGGTCTAAAGTAGTGTGATATATGGAACAGGGCTCTGGTCTAAAGTAGTGCACTAGGAAGGGAACAGGGCTCTGGTCTAAGGTAGTGCACTAGGAAGGGAACAGGGCTCTGGTCTAAGGTAGTGCACTATGAAGGGAACAGGGCTCTGGTCTAAGGTAGTGTGATATATGGAACAGGGCTCTGGTCTAAGGTAGTGTGATATATGGAACAGGGCTCTGGTCTAAAGTAGTGCACTAGGAAGGGAACAGGGCTCTGGTCTAAGGTAGTGCACTAGGAAGGGAACAGGGCTCTGTAGAGGAATTTGGTGCCATTTTAGATTGGCCCTGTGTGTATGCAACATGATATATCTAATGATGTTAGATTATATATATTAGTGTAAATTATGTTATTTGATCTATATTAATGTAAATGATGCTGTATGATGTAAATGTCTCAGAAAATAAACTGCCTGATCCTGAAAGAACCAATAAAAACCCAGATGACAAAGCTCTCTGTCTCTCTAGAGCTCTCTGTTGAGTACCAGACCTAACCATAACCCTCTAGACCAGGAGGAGACAACCCTGTAAAGTACCAGACCTAACCATAACCCTCTAGACCAGGAGGAGACAACCCTGTAGAGTACCAGACCTAACCATAACCCTCTAGACCAGGAGGAGACAACCCTGTAGAGTACCAGACCTAACCATAACCCTCTAGACCAGGAGGAGACAACCCTGTAGAGTACCAGACCTAACCATAACCCTCTAGACCAGGAGACAACCCTGTAGAGTACCAGACCTAACCATAACCCTCTAGACCAGGAGACAACCCTGTAGAGTACCAGACCTAACCATAACCCTCTAGACCAGGAGGAGGCAACCCTGTAGAGTACCAGACCTAACCATAACCCTCTAGACCAGGAGACAACCCTGTAGAGTACCAGACCTAACCGTAACCCTCTAGACCAGGAGACAACCCTGTAGAGTACCAGACCTAACCATAACCCTCTAGACCAGGAGGAGGCAACCCTGTAGAGTACCAGACCTAACCATAACCCTCTAGACCAGGAGACAACCCTGTAGAGTACCAGACCTAACCATAACCCTCTAGACCAGGAGACAACCCTGTAGAGTACCAGACCTAACCATAACCCTCTAGACCAGGAGACAACCCTGTAGAGTACCAGACCTAACCATAACCCTCTAGACCAGGAGACAACCCGGTTCCTGGAGAGCTGCAGGTACTATAGGATTTTGTCCCAGCTCGGCACCACACGGAGTAATTGATCAGTTCAGTGATTGCCTAAATTCAACACTAGTAGGCCCTCATACAATTGTTTGAGGACGGCGCTCCACATCAAAATATTTTTCCACCGGCGCAGGTTTTTAAAGAATAAAGAAATCACACACAGTTCTTGCTTGTATCACTTTTTTATTGGCGCTACGTGTCGTCAGCCTTTGGCCTTTGTCAGAGCTTCTGGCTCTACTAAACTAAAACCATCGTTGGTATACTAATAACCCTAACAATAATAATCAAGCTTTTCATCATCTCAAATAATAATAATCGATTACATTTTTTATAGAGTAGCCTAGCTGTAGTTGGCTAGGTCAACCACTACATCATCATCAGTAGCTTAGCTATAGTTGGGTCAACCACTACATCATCATCAGTAGCCTAGCTATAGTTGGGTCAACCACTACATCATCATCAGTAGCTTAGCTATAGTTGGGTCAACCACTACATCATCATCAGTAGCCTAGCTATAGTTGGGTCAACCACTACATCATCATCAGTAGCCTAGCTATAGTTGGGTCAACCACTACATCATCATCAGTAGCCTAGCTATAGTTGGCTAGGTCAACCACTACATCATCATCAGTAGCCTAGCTATAGTTGGCTAGGTCAACCATTACATCATCATCAGTAGCCTAGCTATAGTTGGCTAGGTCAACCACTACATCATCATCAGTAGCCTAGCTATAGTTGGCTAAGTCAACCACTACATCATCATCAGTAGCCTAGCTATAGTTGGGTCAACCACTACATCATCATCAGTAGCCTAGCTATAGTTGGCTAGGTCAACCATTACATCATCATCAGTAGCCTAGCTATAGTTGGGTCAACCACTACATCATCATCAGTAGCCTAGCTATAGTTGGCTAGGTCAACCACTACATCATCATCAGTAGCCTAGCTATAGTTGGGTCAACCACTACATCATCATCAGTAGCCTAGCTATAGTTGGCTAGGTCAACCACTACATCATCATCAGTAGCCTAGCTATAGTTGGCTAGGTCAACCACTACATCATCATCAGTAGCCTAGCTATAGTTGGCTAGGTCAACCACTACATCATCATCAGTAGCCTAGCTATAGTTGGGTCAACCACTACATCATCATCAGTAGCCTAGCTATAGTTGGCTAGGTCAACCACTACATCATCATCAGTAGCCTAGCTATAGTTGGGTCAACCAATAGAAACCAAGTCTTTGAGGGCGTGCATCATCCAAAGATGGAGAGGGGCAGTTCATGGCTTGATCAAGTTTTAATGTCACCTGCACAATTACAGTGAAATGCCTTTCTTGCAAACTCAAATCCCAACAATGCAGTAATCAATAACAATGTAATACTAGAAAAAAAACAAGAAATAAGACACATGAACACAATAAGTAAGTAAGTAAGCATGCTATATACAGGTTCAGTTCCAATACTATCTTTACAATGTGGATACTGGATTGAGGTAGACAAGTATAGGGGTAACAGGATTTATTTTAATGCCCATTGCTTTTTTTCAATCTTTACTAACGACATGCCACGGACTTTGAGCAAAGCCAGAGTGTCTATGTATGTGGATGACTCAACACTATACATGTCAGCTACTACAGCGACTGAAATGACTGCAACACTTAAGAGTAGCAGTTAGTTTCAGAGTGGGTGGCAAGGAATAAGTTAGTCCTAAATATTTCTAAAACTATAAGCATTGTATTTGGGACAAATTCTTCACTAAACCCTAAACCTCAACTGAATCTTGTAATAAATACTGTGGAAATTGAGCAAGTTGAGGTGACTAAACTGCTTGGAGTAACCCTGGATTATAAACTGTCATGGTCAAAACATATTGATACGACAGTAGCTAAGATGGGGAGAAGTCTGTCCATAATAAAGCCCTGCTCTACCTTCTTAACAACACTATCAACAAGGCAGGTCCTACAGGCCCTAGTTTCTACCTTCTTAACAGCACTATCAACAAGGCAGGTCCTACAGGCCCTAGTTTCTACCTTCTTAACAACACTATCAACAAGGCAGGTCCTACAGGCACTAGTTTCTACCTTCTTAACAGCACTATCAACAAGGCAGGTCCTACAGGCCCTAGTTTCTACCTTCTTAACAGCACTATCAACAAGGCAGGTCCTACAGGCCCTAGTTTCTACCTTCTTAACAACACTATCAACAAGGCAGGTCCTACAGGCCCTAGTTTCTACCTTCTTAACAACACTATCAACAAGGCAGGTCCTACAGGCCCTAGTTTCTACCTTCTTAACAACACTATCAACAAGACAGGTCCTACAGGCCCTAGTTTTGTCGCACCTTGACAGTCGTGTGGTCAGGTGCCACAAAAAAGGACTTAGGAAAATTGCAATTGTACTAAGTACTACATAGAGCCATGACTACATGGAACTCTAATCCACATCAAGTAACTGATGCAGCAGTAGAATCAGATTTAAAAAACAGATAAAAAAACACCTTATGGAACAGCAGGGACTGTGAAGCAACACAAGCATAGGTACAGACACACACAGACACACACAGACACACACACACACACACACACACACACACACACACACACACACACACACACACACACACACACACAGTATACACTGCCTTGGCAGCAGCTAATTGTATGTTTTTATTTTACCTTTATTTAACCAGGTAGGCAAGTGGAAAACAAGTTCTCATTTACAATTGCGAGATAAAGAAAAGCAGTTCGACACATACAACAACACAGAGTTACACATGGAATAAACAAAACATACAGTCAATAATACAGTAGAAAAATAAGTCTATATACAATGTGAGCAAATGAGGTGAGATAAGGGAGGTAAAGGCAAAAAAGGCCATGGTGGCGAAATACAATATAGCAAGTAAAACACTGGAATGGTAGATTTGTAGTGGAAGAAAGTGCAAAGTAGAAATATAAATAATGGGGAACCATAATAAATGCAAATACAAATACTGACATTCAGGGAGAGGTTGTTGCTCTGGCACCACCCTGCCAGGCATTCAGGGAGAGGTTGTTTCTCTGGCACCACACTGCCAGGCATTCAGGGAGAGGTTGTTTCTCTGGCACCACACTGCCAGGCATTCAGGGAGAGGTTGTTTCTCTGGCACCACACTGCCAGGCATTCAGGGAGAGGTTTTTTCTCTGGCACCACCCTGCCAGGCATTCAGGGAGAGGTTGTTGCTCTGGCACCACACTGCCAGGCATTCAGGGAGAGGTTGTTATTCTGGCACCACCCTGCCAGGCATTCAGGGAGAGGTTGTTGCTCTGGCACCACACTGCCAGGCATTCAGGGAGAGGTTGTTGCTCTGGCACCACCCTGCCAGGCATTCAGGGAGAGGTTGTTGCTCTGGCACCACCCTGCCAGGCATTCAGGGAGAGGTTGTTTCTCTGGCACCACACTGCCAGGCATTCAGAGAGAGGTTGTTTCTCTGGCACCACACTGCCAGGTCACTGAGCATCTTTCTGCAGGTTGACTCATCTCCAGGCCTAACAGCGTCGTGTCATCAGCTAACCTAATGGTGTTGGAGTCGTGCCTGGCCATGCAGTCGTAGGTGAACAGGGAGTACAGGAGGGGACTAAGCACACACCCCTGTAGGGCTCCAGTGTTGAGGGTCAGTGTGGCGGAGGTGATGTTACCTACCCTCACCACCTTGGGTCGGCCTTTCCGGTGTGAAGATCACGGCTTCGACTTCTCCGGGTGTGAAAATCACGGCTTCGACTTCTCCGGGTGTGAAAATCACGGCTTCGACTTCTCCGGTGTGTAGATCACGGCTTCGACTTCTCCGGTGTGAAAATCACCGCTTCGACTTCTCCGGTGTGAAAATCACGGCTTCGATATTTTTGTTGTTATGAACGCACCAAAAGAAAACACGTTTCTGCCGTGGCATATTGCATCTATTTTCACTAAACAGTCCGTTCTGAATAGTGTGTAGTGAGATTAGTACACAGGATGAAGTTTTACTAAGTAGTAGGCAAGCCAGATTTGGGA
>NW_021822732.1:147500-170000 GCF_901001165.1 Salmo trutta
TTATACTGATCAACTATAAGGCTATATGTTATACTGATCACACTATAAGGCTCTACTGATCGCACTATAAGGCTCTATGTTATACTGATCACACTATAAGGCTCTACTGATCACACTATAAGGCTCTATGTAATACTGATCACACTATAAGGTTCTATGTTATACTGATCACACTATAAGGCACTATGTGATACTGATCACACTATAAGGCTCTATGTTATACTGATCGCACTATAAGGCTCTACTGATCACACTATAAGGCTCTATGTTATACTGATCACACTATAAGGCTCTACTGATCACACTATAAGGCTCTATGTTATACTGATCACACTATAAGGCTCAATGTGAGACTGATCACACTATAAGGCTCTATGTGAGACTGTGGATATGTGGTTGTCCTTGTTTGATAGATTCATTGCTAAATATACAAGTTGACACGGGCCCTGTCCCTCCTCCAAGGCAGGCTTTTTTTGAAAGGGAGATGGACACTGACAATACAATCCTTTGGGCAAAACTGAAAGAACTGAAAGATCTGACCAGACCGCAATAGTTTCCAGTGATTCTTTTCATCAACACAAATTCGACAATGGAGCCTTTTTTTTGATGTTTTATTATCTACATGGTGACATTCAACCAAACATGTTTCGACCAGAATATAGCGGAGAGGATTCCAAACAAAGGGTTGGATTTACCTAACAGCGGAAGCTCAGCTACAGCTGATGCCAGCACCAAGAGGGCAGACAAAAAAATATGGTGGCTAGCTAAGTTATTTTTCCTGCAAGCCACCTAGCTAGCTAAAAATGAGTTTATCTACTGATAACCATATTGTGTATTGCTGGCTAACATACAGTACTACTGTGTTACAGTGCTGGGAAATCAACAACAAAAAAAACAAACAAAAAAAATCAGTTTGCTATCATAGGTAGCTAGCTAGTCTAGCTAGCTAAGTTAGCTGAACAACTACAGGTAGCCATATCTATGACAAAAAAGCAGAGGTTTTACAGTCAGATCTATTGCATCTCAGTTGTAAATCCTCTCTTTTAAGTTGTAGATATGACTACTAAACAACAAGCTACAATGTTACAACGAGCCACCTAAAACTAGGTTTACCAGCAACGATAGCACATGACTGTAGTTGGCTAGCTAGTTAGCCTGACGCCTGCTAACTTGTTAAGGCGTCTGCATGCTTCCCAGCCGAAACAGTTTGGAAGAGTTCATGCACATATTATGACGTAATTTTGTGATGTTTTTGCTAGTTTTGAACTTGGGTGAGTGTTTTTTTGGCTGTTCAGGCAAACAATATTTTTTCTGGAGGCAAACCGAAGTCAGTAGCTAAAGTCTACCCCCCTTTGTCGGTGATTGGTCAACAGTAGGGATTCTTCAATAAAGTCTTTGTTGTCATTCAATGAGAGAGAGAACTCGTTTTCGTGCACATTTTTTCATTGAGAAATACTGTACCAAAACATCTTAGTTAGATGGAAAATTGCACGACTAAGATATCCTCTGCAAAAGTGTCAAAATGAATGACAGATTTCCTGAGTCATCTCAAATTAATTTGGACTATTTGGAGGACATGTATATTGGCTATGGCGTCTCAAGATGGACAAATAGTACAATTGCTTTTTCAAGCGAATGTCTTTGAAGGGAGTATGCAGCACTCTCATTGGGTAGCCGAGCACGCTGATGCCATTATGCGCCACGCCTCACATTTGTAACTCGTTAGCAATCGTGTAACATCAGTAACTGTAAATAATTTTACTAACTAGCTATGTAACATAAATGACGAGGGTTGATATTGGTTATCATTATGGCCATGGATGCATTTAAATCTCACAAAATTATAGGTATGATGCAAGAAAGGATTCCAAACGGATGTAAATAACAATTTTTGGATATCTAGCTAGCTAGCTAGATTTACAAGTTAACAGTGAGGAGAAACAATAATACAACAATTTACTGTTGTAAATGTGAAACTGATGAACTGGTTTTACTATAGAATATTTGCCTAAGCATGTCTGATAGACATGGCTATAGTTAGATACTGTCTGCCTACCTACGTTACAGCCTTATTCTAAAATGGATTCAATCGTTTTTTCCCCTCATCATACTACACACAATACCCCATAATGACAAAGCAAAAACATGTTTTTAGATTAGCAAATTTATTACAAATAAAAAACAGAAATACCTTATTCACATAAGTATTCAGACCCTTTGCTAATAGACTCGAAATTGAGCTCAGGTTCATCCTGTTTCCATTGATCATCCTTGAGATGTTTCTACAACTTGATTGGAGTCCACCTGAGGTAAATTCAATTGATTGGACATGATTTGGAAATGTACACACCTGTCTACATAAGGTCCCACAGTTGACAGTGCATTGCAGGGCAAAAACCAAGCCATGAGATGGAAGGAATTTTCCGTAGAGCTCAGAGACAGGATTGTGTCGAGGCACAGATCTTTGAAAGGGTACCAACAAATTTCTGCAGCATTGAAGGTCCCCAAGAACACAATGGCCTCCATCATTCTTAAATGGAAGAAGATTGGAACCACCAAGACTATTCCTTGAGCTGGCCGCCCGGCCAAACTGAGCAATCGGGGGAGAAGGGCCTCGGTCAGGTGCAAGATGGTGCCGAAGAAGAAGACAGACGTTTTAAATGCCCCCAGCCGATTGTGTTTTTTTGTTTGTTTATTTGCGTTGTTTGTAACTTCTTTTTTTACTTATTTTGTACATAATGTTTCCGCTACCGTCTCTAATGACCGAAAATAACTTCTGGACATGAGGACTGTGATTACTCACCACGGACTAGCAGAATCCTTTTTTTCCTTTCATGACTCTGACGAGCCCGACCCGAAGGATATACTGCTTCCTCTGGAACATGTACTGCTTCCCCGTGATCTGCGTGAAGCGGAGGCGGAAATGAGGGGCCGAAGGTCGGGCTGCCTTCTGAGAATTCGTAGGCGATCAAATAAACCAACACTTCCCTCCATTCTGCTAGCAAACGTGCAATCTTTGGAGAATAAAATCGCAGAGTTACGCAGAAGATTAAACTACCAATGGGACATTAAAAACTGTAACATCTTATGCTTCACAGAGTCGTGGCTGAACGACGACTATATCAACATACAGCTGGCTGGTTATACGCTGTACCGGCAAGATAGAACAGCGGCGTCTGGTAAGAAAAGGGGCGGCGGTCTATGTATTTTTGTAAACAACAGCTGTTGCACGATATCTAAGGAAGTCTCGAGCTATTGCCCGCCTGAGGTAGAGTATCTCATGATAAGCTGTAGACCACACTACCTACCATCTGTATTCTTTGCAGCTGTTTAAATACCACCACAGTCAAGAGGCTAGCACTAAGACAGCATTGAATGAGCTGTATTCCACCATAAGCGAACAAGAAGACGCTCACCCAGAGGCGGTGCTCCTAGTAGCCGGGGACTTTAATGCAGGGAAACTTAAATCCGTTTTACCAAATTTTAATCAGAATGTTAAATGTGCAACCAGAGAAAAAATAACTCTGGACCACCTACACTCCACACACAAAGCTTTCCCTCGCCCTCCATTTGGTAAATCTGATGATAATTCTATCCTCCTGATTCCTGCTTACAAGCAAAGATTAAAGCAGGAAGCACCCGTGACTAGATCAATAAAAAAGTTGTCAGACGAAGCAGATGCTAAGCTACAGGACTGTTTTGCTAGCACAGACTGGAATATGTCTGTAAACCTCCCCCAGCCCATTGACCTGTCTGTAAACCTCCCCCAACCCATTGACCTGTCTGTAAACCTCCCCCAGCCCATTGACCTGTCTGTAAACCTCCCCCAACCCATTGACCTGTCTGTAAACCTCCCCCAGCCCATTGACCTGTCTGTAAACCTCCCCAGCCCATTGACCTGTCTGTAAACCTCCCCCAGCCCATTGACCTGTCTGTAAACCTCCCCAGCCCATTGACCTGTCTGTAAACCTCCCCAGCCCATTGACCTGTCTGTAAACCTCCCCCAGCCCATTGACCTGTCTGTAAACTCCCCAGCCCATTGACCTGTCTGTAAACCTCCCCCAGCCCATTAACCTGTCTGTAAACCTCCCCAGCCCATTGACCTGTCTGTAAATCTCCCCCAGCCCATTGACCTGTCTGTAAACCTCCCCAGCCCATTGACCTGTCTGTAAACCTCCCCAGCCCATTGACCTGTCTATAAAACTCCCCAGCCCATTGACCTGTCTGTAAACCTCCCACAGCCCATTGACCTGTCTGTAAACCTCCCCAGCCCATTGACCTGTCTGTAAACCTCCCCAGCCCATTGACCTGTCTGTAAACCTCCCCCAGCCCATTGACCTGTCTATAAACCTCCCCAGCCCATTGACCTGTCTGTAAACCTCCCCCAGCCCATTGACCTGTCTGTAAAGCTCTCCAGCCCATTGACTTTGACAGATCATTCTTGTCAATAGTAGCCCTTGGCAGGGGAATTTTTGTAACGATGATGCTGGGAGTCAGGAAGCAGGTGGTGAGTTTAAGAATAATGAACATTGAGCGATACAAGAGAAGCGTCTGGACATGAACACTGATCTGAACCAATACTGAACCAATACTGTCTGTAGAGGGACATGAACACTGAACCAATACTGTCTGTAGAGGGACATGAACACTGAACCAATACTGTCTGCGACGGGACATGAACACTGAACCAATACTGCCTGTAGAGGGACACAGTGTAGAATCTGGATGCATTTTAATAATGTAGACAACGTTAGAACACAGTGTAGAATCTGGATGCATTTTAATAATGTAGACAACGTTAGAACACAGTGTAGAATTTGGATGCATTTTAATAATGTAGACAACGTTAGAATGTATCCACTCAGTCCAGTAGACCTGCTAGAGATAGTGGTGGAGATGTATCCACTCAGTCCAGTAGACCTGCTAGTGATAGTTTTGAGATGTATCCACTCAGTCCAGTAGACCTGCTAGTGATAGTGGTGGAGATGTATCCACTCAGTCCAGTAGACCTGCTAGTGATAGTGGTGGAGATGTATCCACTCAGTCCAGTAGACCTGCTAGTGATAGTGGTGGAGATGTATCCACTCAGTCCAGTAGACCTACTCCGCCACCCACAGCAACGCAGTCTTCTACGGACCATTTTGTGCCAAAGTCTATGTATGTAGCAAAACAAGGCCAAATTCATATTGCATTGGCTAAAATGATTGCCACCGATATCCAGCTATTTGCTATTGTGGAGGACAGAGGTTTTAGAAATTATAGCAATAGTCTAAATCCAATGTACACAATTCCAAGCAGGAAAACCCCTTTCAAAATCACTTATTCCACAACTGTACGAGAGCACACAGGCTTCAGTGTGGGAAAGAGTCCAGAAAGCTACTGCAGTTTGCCTTACCACTGACTGCTGGACATCAAGGGTAACCACTTCTTACACGTCAGTTACATGTCACTTCATTGAAGATTTTTCGAAGTCTAGCTGTCTTCTGGACTGCTTTGAGTTCAGCGACAGACACACCTCAGAGAACTTGGCAGAGGAGCTGTTGAGAGTGGCCAGAGAATGGCAAGTAGATGGAAAAGTGGTCTGTTGTGTTGGCGACAATACAGCTAACATAACCAAAGCCATGAACATGTTTAAATGGACCCATCATCCATGTCTTGCCCACACAATCAACCTGATTGTAAGAGAAGCTCTGAAGGTGATGAAGCCCACTGTGGACAAAGTGAAAGCAGCTGTGGATTACTTCCACAGGAGCACAGTAGGTGCTGAAAAACTAAAGTCTACACAACGCCAGATTGGGATGCCTGAGCTGAGGCCTAAACAAGACTGCACTACAAGGTGGAATTCAACATTTTATATGTTGAAGCGGTTTCTTGAGTCAATGGTTGCCATCACCTCAACCCTGGCCATTGTCAATGCACTTGTTGATGCTCTGACTCAAGAGGAATGGGAGGTGGTGGAGGAGGTGTCCTGGAACCCTTTGAGCAGGTCACTGTGGAGATCAGTGGAGAGAGGTACAATAAGCAGTTATTACTACATCATTATCTGGAACCCTTTGAGCAGGTCACTGTGGAGATCAGTGGAGAGAGGTACAGTAAGCAGTTATTACTACATCATTATCTGGAACCCTTTGAGCAGGTCACTGTGGAGATCAGTGGAGAGAGGTACAGTAAGCAGTTATTACTACATCATTATCTGGAACCCTTTGAGCAGGTCACCGTGGAGATCAGTGGAGAGAGGTACAGTAAGCAGTTATTACTACATCATTATCTGGAACCCTTTGAGCAGGTCACCGTGGAGATCAGTGGAGAGAGGTACAGTAAGCAGTTATTACTACATCATTATCTGGAACCCTTTGAGCAGGTCACCGTGGAGATCAGTGGAGAGAGGTACAGTAAGCAGTTATTACTACATCATTATCTGGAACCCTTTGAGCAGGTCACCGTGGAGATCAGTGGAGAGAGGTACAGTAAGCAGTTATTACTACATCATTATCTGGAACCCTTTGAGCAGGTCACCGTGGAGATCAGTGGAGAGAGGTACAGTAAGCAGTTATTACTACATCATTATCTGGAACCCTTTGAGCAGGTCACCGTGGAGATCAGTGGAGAGAGGTACAGTAAGCAGTTATTACTACATCATTATCTGGAACCCTTTGAGCAGGTCACCGTGGAGATCAGTGGAGAGAGGTACAGTAAGCAGTTATTATTTAACCCAGTATTATATATGTATATGAGCAGTAGATGAGAATGTTGTATCAGTAGACAAACCATGAACCCGAACTAATAAGTTACTGTTCTCTCTTTTCAGCTATGTGACAGCCTCAAAAATGATACTCCTGTGTAAGGGTGTGGTGGCTAATTTCTGTATTACCAAATGAGGAGAAACAAACTTCCTACACCAGTCAGAGTTATACTTAAACTACATTTTTAATAATTAAGAGCTTTTGTAATAGCACTTGACTTTCAATGATGCACCATCTCTAATGAACCATTGAAAGTGACAACACAAAAGTACAAAGGTCTTTTATAGCCAAGATACACCCCTCTTAACGTACATGACGAACCACAGATCTTAGGAACAGTTCACAAAGGGACTTTATATTTGAGAAAGGAGTATCCTGTAGCCAGATAACATTCGCTATAAATTATCGTTCAGTTTGGTCCCTAATGACGAGGTTCTAATCTCGTTCCTGGTACTTCATAGTACAAATACACCAACTCATCCAATGGCATATATCAATTGTCAACTCTAGATACTCCCATCTCAAGTAAAACCCCCTCTTGACTCCACTCCTGGACAAGCTCACTGAGGGGAGTGAGCCTCCAGGTCATACACTATCCCAGGGTAAGTGCAACATGAGAGAGGACATACAATGGTTCCACATTAATCACGCCATCCCTTCACATGGTTTAACAATAGGTAAAGACACATTCACAAATGTAGACAATGTTCCAACCTGTCCTCTTCCCTTTCTGATATTCTGCATAGCACCAGGGACATGTGAAAGACAAGCCTGACCTCTCCCCTCTCTGGGCCTCAAGTGACTGAGCCCCAGGTGACTGGGCCCCAGGTGACTGAGCCCCAGGTGACTGAGCCCCAGCTGAGGGAAGAGGTGCAACTGCCAACACCAGAATCCAAAGGGATACATTCTAATGACAAGTATCTCACAGAAGCATATTATGCAAATAAAACATCTTAATTATCTATGTTACCCAACTAATTCTGATTCATCTGCCACAAGGGTCTGCAGCGAATCACAGCCAGCCGCCAGAGAGAAGTGAATGTAACCACAGGACATGTAACAGAGTTGATGGACACCCTGTGTTCATCAATGGACAGAAAGTTTCACAGAATGTAATATAATCACGTGCTATCAGAAACCTCTGCACTTGACCCCAGGTTTAAGAAGTTAGCCTTCAGTGATGCCAGAGCGATTGATGAGGCTCTTCAAAGAATAACCTCAGCAGCAGGGATGGACAGCCCCAGCAATCAGCTGGCTCAGGCACCAGGGCAACAGGAAGAAGAGGGAGGAAGGGAGGGACAGCCCCAGCAGTCAGCTGGCTCATGCACCAGGGCAACAGGAAGAAGAGGGAGGGAGGGACAGCCCCAGCAGTCAGCTGGCTCAGGCACCAGGGCAACAGGAAGAAGAGGGAGGGACAGTCCCAGCAGCCAGCTGGCTCAGGCACCAGGGCAACAGGAAGAAGAGGGAGGGACAGCCCCAGCAGTCAGCTGGCTCAGGCACCAGGACAACAGGAAGAAGAGGGAGGGACAGCCCCAGCAGCCAGCTGGCTCAGGTACCAGGGCAACAGGAAGAAGAGGGAGGGACAGCCCCAGCAGTCAGCTGGCTCAGGCACCAGGGCAACAGGAAGAAGAGGGAGGGACAGCCCCAGCAGTCAGCTGGCTCAGGCACCAGGGCAACAGGAAGAAGAGGGAGGGACAGCCCCAGCAGTCAGCTGGCTCAGGCACCAGGGCAACAGGAAGAAGAGGGAGGGACAGCCCCAGCAGTCAGCTGGCTCAGGCACCAGGGCAACAGGAAGAAGAGGGAGGGAGGGACAGCCCCAGCAGTCAGCTGGCTCAGGCACCAGGGCAATAGGAAGAAGAGGGATCAGATGGAGCAGAAGCACCAGCAGTAGTGCCAAAAACGTCTGCTGTTTGGATGCTGTTTGACGACAGAGCAACTGGGGATGCAGCACGAAGGAATTTATTTATTTTTTATTTCACCTTTATTTAACCAGGTAGGCAAGTTGAGAACAAGTTCTCATTTACAACTGCGACCTGGCCAAGATAAAGCAAAGCAGTTCGACACATACAACAAATACAGAGTTACACATGGAATAAACAAAACATACAGTCAAAAAAACTGAAGTATACAGAATGGTGTCGTCTGCGTAGAGGTGGATCAGAGAATCACCAGCAGCAAGAGCGACATCATTGATGTACACAGAGAAGAGAGTCGGCCTGAGAATTGAAACCTGTGGCACCCCCATAGAGACTGCCAGAGGTCCGGACAACAGGCCATCCGATTTGACACACTGAACTCTATCAGAGAAGTAGTTGGTGAACCAGGCGAGGCAGTCATTTGAGAAACCAAGGCTATTTAGTCTGCCGATGAGGATGTGGTGATTGACGGAGTCGAAAGCCTTGGCCAGGTCAATGAATACGGCTGCACAGTATTGTCTCTTATCGATGGCGGTTATGATATCGTTTAGTACCTTGAGCGTAGCTGAGGTGCACCCATGACCAGCACGGAAACCAGATTGCATAGCGGAGAAGGTACGGTGGGATTCGAAATGGTCGGTAATCTGTTTGTTAACTTGGCTTTCGAAGACCTTGGAAAGGCATGGCAGGATTGATATAGGTCTGTAGCAGTTTGGGTCTAGAGTGTCTCCCCCTTTGAATAGGGGGATGACTGCGGCAGCTTTCCAATCTTTGGGAATCTCAGACGATACAAAAGCGAGGTTGAACAGGCTAGTAATAGGGGTTGCAACAATTTCGGCAGATAATTTTAGAAAGAGAGGGTCCAGATTGTCTAGCCCGGCTGATTTGTAGGGGTCCAGATTTTGCAGCTCTTTCAGAACATCAGCTATCTGGATTTGGGTGAAGGAGAAATGGGGGAGGCTTGGACAAGTTGCTGTGGAGGGTACCGGGCAGTTGACCGGGGTTGGGGTAGCCAGGTGGAAAGCATGGCCAGCCGTAGAGGAATGCTTATTGAAATTCTCAATTTTAGTGGATTTATCAGTAGTGACAGTGTTTCCTAGCCTCAGTGCAGTGGGCAGCTGGGAGGAGGTGCTCTTATTCTATATGGACTTTACAGTGTCCCAGAACATTTGGAGTTTGTACTACAGGATGCAAATTTCTGTTCTAAAAAGCTACTCTTAGCTTTCCTGACTGCCTGTGTATATTGGTTCTTGACTTCCCTGAAAAGTTGCATAGATGCCATAATGGAGGTCCGATCCTATTTGGAGGAGCCCCTCTGTAGATCCTCTGAGCTGGTGGAAGAACAAGGCCTCTGTCTACCCACGGCTTCCTAAAGTCATGGCAGGGAGACTCTGCATAGTGGCCTCATTCGTTCCCTCTGAGAGGGTCTTCTCAAAAACGGGACAAATAATTACTGAGAGAAGAAACCGCATCAGCCCCTCGACAGTGAGGCAGCTTGCATTTCTGAATGCAAATCTCTCATAAAAGCAAAATATGGTCAGCATTGCTGTGTGCTGCTGATTATAACATGGCACTAAAGAAGAGAGAGAAAAGAGGGACCTGTTTAATGTTTTTAGTGGAATGCTGCAGATTTGCACATTGTTATTTATTTTTCTTTGATATGGTGCAATATTCTATTATTATGTTGTTCAGATTGTATTCATTTTGAATTGTTACATTTATATGCACTTGTCAGAGTGTTGCTAGGAGTGGTGGTAGGAGTCAGGCGCAGAGAGCAGAGGTACAGAACTTCGTGTTTATTTCGAACAAAAAAAACTAACACGATCAACGCCAACACAAACGGCGTGGGTAAATTGCCAAGTGCCCAAAACAGGTGCACAGCATGCAATTAATAACAAGTAATAAATCGCCAGCACATCCAACGATAAAATACAACCTGACGTAAAATAATCCCGCACAACACTGGGCGGGCTAACCAGGCTTAAATAACCAAAATCAAAAACCCAAATGAGGGACAGGTGCAAACAATAAGACATACCAAACGAAAAGGAAAAAAGGATCAGCGGCGGCTAGTAGGTCGGTGACGACGACCGCCGAGCGCCGCCCGAGCAGGCAGGGGAGCCACCTTCGATGGGATTCGTGACAGCACTTTGTTTATATACATTAAAAACTTATACTTTAAATGCAAATGTTTAATAGCATTCTTTTTCATAACAAACCAATGCATTTTAAAATACATTGTGGTTAAGGTAGAGTATGATTTCATTTAATAATTTAATTAGAATTGTTTTAACACCAATCATAGTCAAACTATCGCAAACTCTTTGACTTGAAAAAAATACAAAACATATAATTTTTAATGAGCCGTTTGGGAGCCAAAAGAGCTGAGCCGAACGAGTCGGAAAGCCCATCAGTAATGTGGACTGTTTCCCCAACAACCTGACTCTGCTGCTCTCGGCTGCTCTCGGCTCTTTCCGTTCTCATCGGTATTCCTAAACTGTACGCGCGCTATCGATGATGAAAAGGCTCCAGCAGTGTTCGCGCGCCTCATAAAGAGAGAGAGAGAGAGACAGAGAGAGAGAGAGAGACACAGAGAGAGAGAGAGAGACAGAGAGAGAGAGAGACACAGAGAGAGGGAGAGAGAGAGACAGAGAGACACAGAGAGAGAGAGACACAGAGAGAGAGAGAGAGAGAGTGATAGAGAGAGAGAGAGAGAGAGAGACAGAGATCCGCAGAGCTGGAGCGATCTTCCCACGACCGAACCGCTTCAGGACCTGACAACAGTGAATTAGACACGCAACCCTCCTGCTGTCCGGTAACCGGGTCGCCATGCCGACCGTCTGATTAGCCGTCTGTGTGTCTGTCTGGAGGAACTGGACCGTTGTTCGGCGGTTGTATGTCGACGCCTCTCGGTATGAAATGTCTGAACTAACAACGATGAGGAGGAATCTACTGCTCGTGTTTCTACTGACTGTTATCTGCTTGAGACGCGAGGCGCTCTGCGGTTCTCCCAGTGTTCAGATCGGTAGGTACATTCATATATATTACATCTGGGGGAAAAATGCTCATATAACATATATATATATATATTGCATTAGACAGTGGCCTATGTTGTCTCCGTGTACTGACACGTAGTCTGTATATTAGCCTGCATAACACTGGAGCGGTGGTTTCATCTGCATTACGCTGCATCTGAGATGGCGGGAGGGAGAAACGGGGGAGGAGGAAGAGAGGGAGAGAGAGGAGGGAGAGAGAGGAGGGAGAGAAGGAGAGGGGAAAGAGAGGAGGGAGAGAGAGAGAGAAGGGGGAGAAGGAAGAGAGAGAGAGGAGGGAGAGAAGAGGGAGAGAGAGAGAGAAGGGGGAGAAGGAGAGAGAGAGAGGAGAGAGGAGAGGGAGAGAGAGGGGAGAGAGAGGAGGGAGAGAGAGAGAGAGGAGAGAGAAGGGGAGAAGGAAGAGAGAGAGAGGAGGGAGAGAAGGAGAGGGGAGAGAGAGGAGGGAGAGAAGAGGGAGAGAGAGAGAGAAGGGGGAGAAGGAAGAGAGAGAGAGGAGGGAGAAGGAGAGGGGAGAGAGAGGAGGGAGAGAGAGAGAGAGAGAGAGAGAAGGGGGAGAAGGAAGAGAGAGAGAGGAGGGAGAGAAGGAGAGGGGAGAGAGAGGAGGGAGAGAGAGAGAGAAGGGGGAGAAGGAAGAGAGAGAGAGGAGGGAGAGAAGAGGGAGAGAGAGAGAGAAGGGGGAGAAGGAAGAGAGAGAGAGGAGGGAGAGAAGGAGAGGGGAAAGAGAGGAGGGAGAGAGAGAGAGAAGGGGGAGAAGGAAGAGAGAGAGAGGAGGGAGAGAAGGAGAGGGGAGAGAGAGGAGGGAGAGAGAGAAGGGGGATTAAGGAGAGAGTGAGTGATGGGGTATATGTGAGCTATTGAGAAGGCAGAAGGGGTTCCAGGCCTTCTCTTTAAAACAGATTAAAGATGGTGTTATTAATGATCAGGTCTGCTTCCTGCTGCATTATCATGGACGACAGAGCTGGGTATCATACCAGGCCTTGATTAGGATTATTATTGGTATTATTATGATTATTATTATACAGTAACAGCAGTCGGGGATTCAAGGCCTGTTCCAGACAACCTCACGGTGACTCCTCATAGACTGATAGTTAAATAGGCCTGTTTCAGTTCAATATGTCGGATTTAGTTCAATATATCTATTTCAATTAAATGTGTCTGACAGTTAAATGTGGATGGCTGTTTCAGTTCATTATGCATGGAAGTCTCAGTTCCATATGGATGGCAGTTTCAGTAAAATGTTGCTGTTTCAGTAAAATGTTGCTGTTTCAGTTAAATGTGGATGGACGTTTCAGTTCCATATGGATGGACGTTTCAGTTCAATATGGATGGAAGTTTCAGTTCAATATGGATGGACGTTTCAGTTCATTATGCATGGGAGTTTCAGTTCAATATGGATGGCTGTTTCAGTTCATTATGCATGGAAGTTTCAGTTCAATATGGATGGATGTTTCAGTTCAATATGGATGGCAGTTTCAGTAAAATGTTGCTGTTTCAGTTCAATGTGGATGGCTGTTTCAGTTTCAGTTTGATATGGATGGCTGTTTCAGTTCAATATGGATAGCCGTTTCAGTTCAATATGGATGGCAGTTTCAGTAAAATGTTGCTGTTTCAGTTCAATGTGGATGGCTGTTTCAGTTTGATATGGATGGACGTTTCAGTTCAATATGGATGGCTGTTTCAATTCCATATGGATGGCTGTTTCAGTTCAATATGGATGGACGCTTCAGTTCCATATGGATGGACGTTTCAGTTCAATATGGATGGACGTTTCAGTTCAATATGTATGGACGTTTCAGTTCAATATGGATTGCTGTTTCAATTCAACATGGCTATTTGAGATAGATATGGATGGCTGTTTCAGTTCAATATGGCTGTTTGAGTTAGATATGAATGGCAGTTTCAGTTCAATATGAATGGCAGTTTCAGTTCAGTATGGCTGTTTGAGTTAGATGTGGATGGCTGTTTCAGTTCAATATGGATGGCAGTTTCAGTAAAATGTTGCTGTTTCAGTTAAATGTGGATGGCTGTTTCAGTTCCATATGGATGGACGTTTCAGTTCAATATGGATGACAGTTTCAGTAAAATGTTGCTGTTTCAGTTAAATGTGGATGGACGTTTCAGTTCCATATGGATGGCAGTTTCAGTTCAATATGGACGGATGTTTCAGTTCCATATGGATGGACGTTTCAGTTCATTATGCATGGAAGTTTCAGTTCAATATGGATGGACGTTTCAGTTCATTATGCATGGGAGTTTCAGTTCAATATGGATGGCTGTTTCAGTTCATTATGCATGGAAGTTTCAGTTCAATATGGATGGATGTTTCAGTTCAATATGGATGGCAGTTTCAGTAAAATTTTGCTGTTTCAGTTCAATGTGGATGGCTGTTTCAGTTTGATATGGATGGCTGTTTCAGTTCAATATGGATAGCCGTTTCAGTTCCATATGGATAGCCGTTTCAGTTCAATATGGATGGCAGTTTCAGTAAAATTTTGCTGTTTCAGTTCAAGTTGAAGCTCGCATCCGCTACAAGTCCATGGTGCTTGCCTACGGAGCTGTGAGGGGAACGGCACCTCCGTACCTTCAGGCTCTGATCAGGCCCTACACCCAAACAAGGGCACTGCGTTCATCCACCTCTGGCCTGCTCGCCTCCCTACCTCTGAGGAAGCACAGTTCCCGCTCAGCCCAGTCAAAACTGTTCGCTGCTCTGGCACCCCAATGGTGGAACAAGCTCCCTCACGACGCCAGGACAGCGGAGTCAATCACCACCTTCCGGAGACACCTGAAACCCCACCTGTTTAAGGAATACCTGGGATAGGATAAAGTAATCCTTCTAACCCCCCCCCCTTAAAAGATTTAGATGCACTATTGTAAAGTGGTTGTTCCACTGGATATCATAAGGTGAATGCACAAATTTGTAAGTCGCTCTGGATAAGAGCGTCTGCTAAATGACTTAAATGTAAAAATGTAAATGTAATGTGGATGGCTGTTTCAGTTTGATATGGATGGACGTTTCAGTTCAATATGGATGGCTGTTTCAATTCCATATGGATGGCTGTTTCAGTTCAATATGGATGGACGTTTCAGTTCCATGTGGATGGACGTTTCAGTTCAATATGGATGGACGTTTCAGTTCAATATGGATGGCTGTTTCAATTCAACATGGCTATTTGAGATAGATATGAATGGCAGTTTCAGTTCAATATGAATGGCAGTTTCAGTTCAATATGGCTGTTTGAGTTAGATGTGGATGGCTGTTTCAGTTCAATATGAATGGCAGTTTCAGTTCAGTATGGCTGTTTGAGTTATATATGGATGGTTGTTTCAGTTCAATATGGATAGCTGTTTCAGTTCAATATGGCTGTTTGAGTTATATATGAATGAACGTTTCTGTTCAATATGACAGTTTCAGTTCAATATGGCTGTTTGAGTTAGATATGGATGGCTGTTTCAGTTCAATATGACTGTTTGAGTTAGATATGGATGGCTGTTTCAGTTCAATATGGATATCTGTTTCAGTTCAATATGGATATCTGTTTCAGTTCAATATGGATATCTGTTTCAGTTCAATATGGATATCTGTTTCAGTTCAATTGTCACAAGTATAGAGAGGAGTAGGCAGGAGGCAGTCGCAGGTTTAGAACTACTGAATTTATTAAGTGAGGGAAAAAATTTGATCCCCTGCTGATTTTGTACGTTTGCCCACTGACAAAGAAATTATCAGTCTATAATTGTAATGGTAGGGTTATTTGAACAGTGAGAGACAGAATAACAACAAAAAATCCAGAAAAACGCATGTCAAAAATGTTATAAATTGATTTGCATCTAGAACACACTGAAAGGGTGTGAGGTTAGTGGAGGAGTGACGGAGGGCGTTTTGTTCATATTCTGCCCAAGGCAGCACACAGGTACCTACCCAGTTCCTGATTTACCCTTTCCACCTGCCCATTTGATTGGGGATGGTACCCGGAGGTGAGGCTGACTGTGACCCCCAGTCGTTCCATGAAGGCCTTCCAGACACAGGAGGTGAACTGAGGACCACGGTCAGACACAATTTCCTCCAGGATCCCTAGTGCCGGAAGACGTGAGAGAAGAGAGCCTCCGTGTTCTGCATGGCCGTAGGGAGACCAGGCAGAGGAATCAAACAACAGGCTTTGGAAAACCGGTCCACAATGGCCAGGATGGTTGTGTGCCCCTCTGAGAGGGGAAGGTCTGTGACAAAGTCCACGGAGAGATGGGACCAGGGGCGTTGTGGAACCGGCAGCAGGTGGCGTTTGCCATAGGGGAGGTGTCTCAGTGTCTTGCTCTGTGTCATATTCGTGTCTTTAGGTGGCAGGGAAGTCAGGCGCAGGAGAAACCAAGTTGGTTAATATGGAGTATTTAATGAAAAACAAACTCCAAAACCAAAGTACAAAATAAAATGGGTAAAGGATTCCCATCGCACACCGATACACAAACTCACGTAACATAACATCCAAACAATCACTGACAAGGACATGAGGGGAAACAGAGGGTTAAATACATAAGTAATTAATGGGATTGGAACCAGGTGTGATGGAAGACAAGACAAAACCAATGGAAAATGAAAAACTGATCAATGATGGCTAGAAGACCGGTGACGTCAACCGCCGAGCACCACCCGTGCAAGGAGGGGCATCGACTTCGGCAGAAGTCGTGACACTCTGTGCGCAGGTGGAGCAGGAAGTGACGTAAACCCGGACGTCCTGGGCAAAGGTGGGCCAACAGTACTTGGCGGAGAGACAGTTGTTAGTACGGGCTATACCCGGGTGCTCCGACACAGGTGCTGTGTGTGCCCAGGCGAGGAGACGGTCCCGCACATCAGTGGGCACGTAGGTAAGCCCCTCGGGACAGTGGGCAGGTGAGGGCTCGACGGATGTCCGCGTCCACATTCCACATGACAGGAGCCACAATGAAGGGCAGAGTGTCCACCTCCGCGATGAAGGGCAGAGACGAGTCAGGATGAGCCAGAACAGGTGCGTTTGTAATACGTTCATTGAGCTTACGGAAGGCTTCGTTGGCCTCCTTAGTCCAGCGCAGCTGTCGATGTCCTCCCTTCAGGAGGGAGGTGAGAGGGGCCACTACTGTGCTGAAACCCCTAATGAAGTGCCTGAAATAGTTGGCAAAACCTAGGAAGCGCAGCACCGCTTTTATGTTGGATGGAACAGGCCACGACCGTACTGCACTGACCCTCTGCTCTTCCATCTCCACTCCCGCGGTGGATATCCGATAGCCCAGGAAGGAGACCGCCTGCTGGAAGAAAAGGCGCTTCTCTGCCTTGGCGTACAGGTGATGACCTATCAGCTTCTCCAAAACGGACCTGACATGAGAGACATGTTGCTCGCGTGTAGTGGAGTACACCAAGATGTAGTCTATGTACACCACTACACAGCGACCCAACATGTCTCTAAACACCTCATTAATGAAGGATTGAAACACAGAGGGTGCATTTGTCAGGCCGTAGGGCATTACCCTGTATTTGTAGTGCCGGTGCTGCTGTCAGGCCGTAGGGCATTACCCTGTATTTGTAGTCCCCGGTGCTGGTGCTGAAGGCGGTCTTCCATTCATCCCCCTCTCTGATGCGCACCAGGTCGTAGGCACTACGTAAATACAATTTGCTAAAGTACTGAGCACCGAGCAACTGTTCTATCACAGTGGGTATGAGAGGCAGGGGATAACTGAATTTAACAGTTGCCTTATTCAGTGTCCGGTAATCAATACAGGGGTGGAGACCTCTATCCTTCTTCGCGAAAAAGATGCTGGAGGAGGCCGGAGAGGTGGACGGACGGAGGAATCCTTGGGCCAGCGCCTCCTGGACGTAGGCCACCATTGGGTTTGGTCTCTGCATGCGAGAGAGGGTAGATGTGCCCCCCGCGGGAGGGTAGAACCAGACAGTAGGTCGATAGCGCAGTCCCATGGGCGATGAGGGGGCGGGCACGTGGCACGAGTCTTCAAAAAAGCCACCTGTAGGTCCCGTTATTCCTCCGGGATAAGGACGTGGGTGGCCAGGTCTGGACTTTCCACAGAGGTGGCATCGATAGACACAGAGAGACACCTCCCCTGACATTCCTGCGACCAACCCAACAACCTCTCTGTCCACGATATCCTGGGGTTATGCAACTGTAACCAGAGGAAACCTAAAACTGCGGGGTGTGCAGGAGAGTCTAAGATGAGGAAAGTGATGCATTCATGGTGGTTTTGAGCAACTGTGATGGAAATGGGAATCGGGGTCTGGCACACCAGTCCTGTTCCTAGGGGACAGTTGTCTAGGGCATGGACTGGGATAGGGGGTTGTAAAGAGATTAGAGGAATGCGTAATGATAGGGGGTTGCCACTGACTGGTCTAGGATATTGCCTGCAGAACCTGAGTCCACTAGTCCGGGAAGGTGACAGGAAGGAGGACTGGCTGGGTGGACAGAGAGGAGCAAGGCACGTCCACGCCTACCTGGGAAGGTGCAGGAGTGCCCCCCGGCCTGTTGCTTCCTCGCCTGGTTCTCCTACAGGGAAAGGTGGTCCGACTCCCCGCAGTAGGAGCAGAGACCCTGTTGACGGCGGCTTTGACGTTCCTCGGGGGGAAGGTGCGTCGTGCCCACCTCCATGGGCTCAGTCTCGCTGGAGGTTCCTGGAAGAGACCCGAGACCCCGGGATGGGCGACGACGGGCACGTAGGAGATTATCCAGGCGGATGGCCATGGCGATGAGCTGGTCCAGCATGAGGTCCAGCTCGTTCTGGACATCCGCCAGTAGCCCGCTACGGAAAATTGTCAACAGGGCCTGGTCATTCCAGCCAGTGGACGCAGCCACCTTCTGGAAATCCAGAGTGTACTCAGATGCTGTCCTGGACCCCTTGTCGTAGACGGAGGAGATGCTCACCACCCTCTCGGCCCTCTGTAGGGTGGTCAAAAACAGCACGGGTTTGGTCCAATCCTTACGACGCCCGTGACAATACTGGTGTGCAACAGAGAAAAAAATTAAATAAAACAATATGGGGATGAGGTATGTAGATTGGGTGGGCTATTTACAGATGGGCTATGTACAGCTGCAGCGATCGGTTAGCTGCTCAGATAGCTGATGTTTAAAATTAGTGAGGGAAATATAAGTCTCCAGCTTCAGCGATTTAAAAAATAATAATTGTTAAGATTTTATTATTATTCTTATTTTTTTGCAATTCGTTCCAGTCATTGGTAGCAGAGAACTGGAAGGAAAGGCAGCCAAAGGAGGTGTTGGCTTTGGGGATGACCAGTGAGATATACCTGGTGTTGTTATCGTGACCAGTGAGCTGAGATAAGGCCGAGCTTTACCTAGCATAGACTTATAGATGACCTGGAGCCAGTGGGTCTGGTGACGAATATGTAGTGAGGGCCAGTCGACGAGAGCATACAGGTCGCAGTGGTGGGTAGTATATGGGGCTTTGGTGACAAAACGGATGGCACTGTGATAGACTGCACACAGTTTGCTGAGTAGAGTGTTGGAGGCTATTTTGTAAATGACATCGCAGAAGTCGAGGATCGGTAGGATAGTCAGTTTTACGAGGGTATGTTTGGCGGCGTGTGTGAAGGAGGCTTTGTTGCGAAACAGGAAGTCAATTCTAGATTTAACTTTGGATTGGAGATGTTCAATATGAGTCTGGAAGGAGAGTTTACAGTCTAGCCAGACACCTAGGCATTTGTAGTGATGGTGATGGATAGGTGATGGATAGGTACGTGTTTACATTCCACCATTTACAAACCCGTTTCCATTCACAACCAGACCACCCCAACATCAACATACTGGATGTGAAAACACTTTCTATGTTTTGCAGAACAAACAGCTAGAAGATAAATGTTCCCAATGACATCATCTGGTGGGTGCATCATGGGATTTTATCTCTGAGCAGGCAAAGTTTACTTTACGTTGGATGGCTGTTTCTGTTCAATATGGATCGTCATGGAAATATCTAGATGTTGACGCAGCTGAACATTCTCTCTGTTTAATACAGACAGAATCAGAGTGTTTCTATACAGTCTCTCTGTTTAATACAGACAGAATCAGAGTGTTTCTAAACATGGTCTCTGTTTAATACAGACAGAATCAGAGTGTTTCGAAACAGTCTCTCTGTTTAATACAGACAGAATCAGAGTGTTTCTATACAGTCTCTCTGTTTAATACAGACAGAATCAGAGTGTTTATAAACATTCTCTCTGTTTAATACAGACAGAATCAGAGTGTTTCTAAACAGTCTCTCTGTTTAATACAGACAGAATCAGACTGTTTCTATACAGTCTCTCTGTTTAATACAGACAGAATCAGAGTGTTTCTATACAGTCTCTCTGTTTAATACAGACAGAGTCAGAGTGTTTCTAAACATTCTCTCTGTTTAAAAACTTCTTCAGCCTACCATCCCGTTAGCGGGATCATTTTCCAGCGAAAACTCCTAGCGACATTAGCATAACGAAATTCAATATATATTTTTTTTCAAATATAGGGCTGTCTCATATCGTTTTATAGATACACCTCTCTTGAATCGACCCTCGTTGTCCGATTTCAAAAAGGTTTTACAGGAAAAGCACAATATTAGATTATGTTAGAGGAGTACATTGTAAAAGTCGCATCATATGAATTTTCCGAGCAAGCACACCCATCACATATAACCAAAAAACAGCTAAATGCAGCACTAACCTTTTACAAACTTCATCAGATGACACACCTAGGACATCATGTTACACACAGCATGCAATCTTTTGTTCAATAAAGGTCATATTTCTATATAAAAACAGCATTTTACATCGGCACCTGAGGTTTGCTAACTATTTTCCCATATAATGCGTCCCGGGAAACAGTGCTACAATTTTATAAATTACTATTCGAAAACGATTTTTTTAATATATATTGTCAATCTAAGATTTATAGATGAATATCTCTTGAAAACACCTGTCAAAACAGATTTTAAATTAACTTTACAGGGTAATCACACTTTGAGATCAAATGGGATGCGATACCCAGAAATTGAGCTCGAAAACCTAGCTCGGCGCCACCTGTGAACAATAGCACGTAACATCTGATATTGTATAATATCGCCAATAATCCCTCACCTTTAGTTGTCTTCATCAGAAATCACTTCCCGATGTCCCAGGTCCATGACAAATGTATTTTCGGTCGAAAAAGTCCATGCTTTATGTTCCATTAGCTTCCTCTTGTTAGCGCGTCCTAAGGCTGTAATCAAATGTTGATCCGTGGGCGGCAGCTGTCTAACGCAAAATGACTGTTTACGGTAAGTTAGGGTCGTTCAAACATGTCAAACGTTGTATCAAGTAATCGTCAGGGCCTGTTTCAACAAGAGAGCCAATCAGATTCGAGTGGGACGATTTCATTGTGTTTCAAAAAACTTCCAAAGGTGGGGGCAGACACGGCCGCCAACGTCACAATGCTCATGGCCCTCCGACTGTGACCAATTGCCACATCGTCTCTTTCACTGAGTTTCTACCGTAGAACCCTCAAAACACTTTGTAAAGACTGGGGACATCTAGTGGAAGCACTGGAAAGTGCTCAATTTTCATTTTTTTACGTTGTGATTTATAGGTAAGGCTGTGAAGTCGAGTCCACAATTCAGATTTCCACTTCCTGGTTCAATCGGTCTCGGGGTTTTGACTGCCATACGAGTTCTGTTATACTCACAGACACCATTCAAACAGTTTTAGAAAATTCAGGGTGTTTTCTATCCATATAAAATAAGTATATGCATGTCTTAGCTTCTGACTTTGATTAGTAGGCCGTTGAAAATGGGAACGATTTCTTTCCAAAATGCGCTGTGGCGCCCCCTATCCTAGGGTAAATCCAACAGGTTAATACAGACAGAATCAGAGGGTTTCTAAACATTCTCTCTGTTTAATACAGACAGAATCAGAGTGTTTATAAACAGTCTCTCTGTTTAATACAGACAGAATCAGAGTGTTTCTAAACAGTCTCTCTGTTTAATACAGACAGAATCAGAATGTTTCTAAACATTCTCTCTGTTTAATACAGACAGAATCAGAGTGTTTCTAAACAGTCTCTCTGTTTAATACAGACAGAATCAGAGTGTTTCTAAACAGTCTCTCTGTTTAATACAGACAGATTCAGAGTATTTCTAAACCAAGCCATTCTGGGTAGACAACGTCAGGAAGTTGAACCACAGAACACAGGGAAACAACATACAGAGTACTGCCAGACCAGCTAGATAACCAGCTAAACATTCTCCCAGAGTGCTGCCAGACCAGCTAGATAACCAGCTAAACATTCTCCCAGAGTACTGCCAGACCAGCTAGATAACCAGCTAAACATTCTCCCAGAGTACTGCCAGACCAGCTAGATAACCAGCTAAACATTCTCCCAGAGTACTGCCAGACCAGCTAGATAACCAGCTAAACATTCTCCCAGAGTACTGCCAGACTAGCTAGATAACCAGCTAAACATTCTCCCAGAGTACTGCCAGACCAGCTAGTTAACCAGCTAAACATTCTCCCATAGTACTGCCAGACCAGCTAGATAACCAGCTAAACATTCTCCCAGAGTACTGCCAGACTAGCTAGATAACCAGCTAAACCTTTTCTCAGAGTACTGCCAGACCAGCTAGATAACCAGCTAAACATTCTCCCAGAGTACTGCCAGACCAGCTAGATAACCAGCTAAACCTTTTCCCAGAGTACTGCCAGACTAGCTAGATAACCAGCTAAACATTCTCCCAGAGTACTGCCAGACCAGCTAGATAACCAGCTAAACATTCTCCCAGAGTACTGCCAGACCAGCTAGATAA
>NW_021822732.1:172500-187500 GCF_901001165.1 Salmo trutta
CACACACACACACACACACACACAGGCAGGCAGGGGAGTGGAGGGGTGATGGAGCTGTGGAGAGATGAGGGTGCCCTGTATGGTGCTTGGGGCAGTCCGCTGCCTGTTTGTAGGATGGTAGTGGTTGGTCAGAAGAGAGAGCAGGTCCAGCCTCTCCTCTAAGTTCTCTCTCGTACTTCACACGCTGCTCTCACCTTACAGAGAACTAGCCAGGTCGTTCAAGATTGACGTAGAAATTGGATGTCTAGCCATGTACTGAGGAGATGGGGGATTGCTTTCAAAAACCTGTCACTAGGGGCAACAGTGAGCGCTATTACCATGAAGCAGTCTGGGGTTTTATGGACTGGGTTGGTGGATGGATGTCCGTCAGTGGGGGCTCCTCAGAGGAGGAAGGGGACGACCATCCTACTCAGTGAATTTCATAAAAATAAAAATAGTGAAACATTTTTTAAAAAGTATCCTTTTTAGATAAAACTATACTAAATATATTCACGTCACCAAATAATTGATTAAAACACACTGTTTTGCAATGAAGGTCTACAGTAGCCTCAACAGCACTCTGTAGGGTAGCACCATGGTGTAGCCGGAGGACAGCTAGTGTCCATCCTCCTCTGGGTACATTGACTTCAATACAAAACATAGGAGGCTCATGGTTTTCACTCACTTCCATAGACTTACACAGTAATTATGACAACTTTCAGTGGACGTCCTCCAACCTATCAGAGCTCTTGCAGCATGAACTGACATGTTGTCCACCCAATCAAAGGATCAGAGAATGAATCTAGTACTGAAAGCATCTCTCTAGCAAAGAGAGAGAAAGACAATAGTTGAACAGTTTTTTACACATTAATTTCTGCCTAAATTAAGGAGAAGAGAGAGAGAGAGAGAGAGAGAGAGAGAGGAGAACTAGATATATTTTGTAGTATATACAGTTGAAGTCGGAAGTTTACATATACCTTTGCCAAAACTCAGTTTTTCACAATTCCTGATATTTAATCCTAGTAAAAATCCCGTCTTAAGTCAGTTAGGATCACCACTTTCTTTTAAGAGTGTGAAATGTCAGAATAATAGTAGAGAGAATGATTTATTTTAACTTTTATTTCTTTCATCACATTTGTAGTGGGTCAGAAGTTTACATACACTTAATTAGGGTCAAACGTTTCGGGTAGCCTTTCACGAGCTTCCCACAATAAGTTGGGGGAAATTTGGCCCATTCCTCCTGACAGAGCTGGTGTAACTGAGTCAGGTTTGTAGGCCTCCTTGCTCGCACACGCTTTTTCAGTTCTGCCCACAAATTTTCTAGAGGATTGAGGTCAGGGCTTTGTGATGGCCACTCCAATACCTTGACTTTGTTGTCCTTAAGCCATTTTGCCATAACTTTGGAAGTATCCAAACTTCACGTTTGGGATGGTGTCCCTCGGCTTGCAAGCCTCCCCCTTTTTCCTACAAACATAACGACGGTCATTATGGCCAAACAGTTCTATTTTTGTTTCATCAGACCAGAGTACATTTCTCCAAAAAGTACGATCTTTGTCCCCATGTGCAGTTGCAAACCGTAGTCGGGCTTTTTTATGGCAGTTTTGGAGCAGTGGATTCTTCCTTGTTGAGCGGCCTTTCAGGTTATGTCGATATAGGACTCGTTTGACTGTGGATATAGATACTTTTGTACCTGTTTCCTCCAGCATCTTCACAAGGTCCTTTGCTGTTGTTCTGGGATTGATTTCCACTTTTCGCACCAAAGTACGTCTCCTTCCTGAGCGGTATGACGGCTGCATGGTCCCTTGGGGTTTATACTTGCGTACTATTGTTTGTACAAATGAACGTGGAACCCTCAACCCTCCACCTTAGAGGCTGCTACCACTCAACCCTGCTCCTTAGAGGCTGCTACCACTCAACCCTGCACCTTAGAGGCTGCTACCACTCAACCCTGCACCTTAGAGGCTGCTACCACTCAACCCTGCTCCTTAGAGGCTGCTACCACTCAACCCTGCACCTTAGAGGCTGCTGCCCTCAACCCTGCATCCTTAGAGGCTGCTACCACTCAACCCTGCACCTTAGAGGCTGCTACCACTCAACCCTGCTCCTTAGAGGCTGCTGCTCTCAATCCTGCACCTTAGAGGCTGCTGCCCTCAACTCTGCACCTTAGAGGCTGCTGCCCTCAACCCTGCACCTTAGAGGCTGCTGCCCTCAACCCTGCACCTTAGAGGCTGCTCTCAATCCTGCACCTTAGAGGCTGCTGCCTCAACCCTGCTCCTTAGAGGCTACTGCCCTCAACTCTGCACCTTAGAGGCTGCTGCTCTCAATCCTGCACCTTAGAGGCTGCTGCCCTCAACCCTGCTCCTTAGAGGCTGCTGCCCTCAACCCTGCACCTTAGAGGCTGCTGCCCTCAACCCTGCACCTTAGAGGCTGCTGCCCTCAACCCTGCACCTTAGAGGCTGCTGCCCTCAACCCTGCACCTTAGAGGCTGCTGCCCTCAACCCTGCACCTTAGAGGCTGCTGCCCTCAACCCTGCTCCTTAGAGGCTGCTACCACTCAACCCTGCTCCTTAGAGGCTGCTACCACTCAACCCTGCACCTTAGAGGCTGCTGCTCTCAATCATGCACCTTAGAGGCTGCTGCCCTCAACCCTGCACCTTAGAGGCTGCTGCCCTCAACCCTGCTCCTTAGAGGCTGCTGCCCTGTGTACATCGATATGGAATCACTGGTCACTTTAATGTTTACAAACTGCTTTACTCATCTCATGTGTATATACTGTATTCTATCCTACTGCTTTACTCATCTCATGTGTATATACTGTATTCTATCCTATTCTACTGTATCTTAGTCTATGTATTACTCATCTCATGTGTATATACTGTATTCTATTCTACTGCTTTACTCATCTCATGTGTATATGCTGTATTCTATCCTATTCTACTGTATCTTAGTCTATGTATTACTCATATCATGTGTATATACTGTATTCTATTCTACTGCTTTACTCATGTCATATGTATATACTGTATTCTACTGTATTTTAGTCAATACCACTCTGACATTGCTCGTCCTAATGTTTATATATTTCTTAATTCCATTCTTTTACTTTTAGATGTGTGTGTATTGTTGTGAATTGTTAGATACTACTGCACTGTTGGAGCTAGGAACACAAGCATTTAGTTAGATATTACTGTTGGAGCTGGGAACACAAGCATTTAGTTAGATATTACTGTTGGAGCTAGAAACACAAGCATTTAGTTAGATATTACTGCACTGTTGGAGCTAGGAACACAAGCATTAGTTAGATATTACTGTTGGAGCTGGGAACACAAGCATTTAGTTAGATATTACTGTTGGAGCTAGAAACACAAGCATTTAGTTAGATATTACTGCACTGTTGGAGCTAGGAACACAAGCATTTAGTTAGATACTACTGTTGGAGCTGGGAACACAAGCATTTAGTTAGATATTACTGCACTGTTGGAGCTGGGAACACAAGCATTTAGTTAGATATTACTGTTGGAGCTGGGAACACAAGCATTTAGTTAGATACTACTGTTGGAGCTGGGAACACAAGCATTTAGTTAGATACTACTGTTGGAGCTGGGAACACAAGCATTTAGTTAGATATTACTGCACTGTTGGAGCTGGGAACACAAGCATTTAGTTAGATATTACTGTTGGAGCTAGGAACACAAGCATTTAGTTAGATATTACTACACTGTTGGAGCTGGGAACACAAGCATTTAGTTAGATATTACTGTTGGAGCTGGGAACACAAGCATTTAGTTAGATACTACTGTTGGAGCTAGAAACACAAGCATTTAGTTAGATATTACTGTTGGAGCTGGGAACACAAGCATTTAGTTAGATACTACTGTTGGAGCTGGGAACACAAGCATTTAGTTAGATACTACTGCACTGTTGGAGCTGGGAGCACAAGCATTTAGTTAGATATTACTGCACTGTTGGAGCTGGGAACACAAGCATTTAGTTAGATATTACTGCACTGTTGGAGCTAGAAACACAAGCATTTAGTTAGATACTACTGCACTGTTGGAGCTGGGAACACAAGCATTTAGTTAGATACTACTGCACTGTTGGAGCTGGGAACACAAGCATTTAGTTAGATATTACTGTTGGAGCTGGGAACACAAGCATTTAGTTAGATATTACTGCACTGTTGGAGCTGGGAACACAAGCATTTAGTTAGATACTACTGCACTGTTGGAGCTGGGAACACAAGCATTTAGTTAGATATTACTGTTGGAGCTGGGAACACAAGCATTTAGTTAGATATTACTGCACTGTTGGAGCTGGGAACACAAGCATTTAGTTAGATATTACTGTTGGAGCTGGGAACACAAGCATTTAGTTAGATATTACTGTTGGAGCTGGGAACACAAGCATTTAGTTAGATATTACTACACTGTTGGAGCTGGGAACACAAGCATTTAGTTAGATATTACTGTTGGAGCTGGGAACACAAGCATTTAGTTAGATACTACTGCACTGTTGGAGCTGGGAACACAAGCATTTAGTTAGATATTACTGTTGGAGCTAGAAACACAAGCATTTAGTTAGATATTACTGCACTGTTGGAGCTAGGAACACAAGCATTAGTTAGATATTACTGTTGGAGCTGGGAACACAAGCATTTAGTTAGATATTACTGTTGGAGCTAGAAACACAAGCATTTAGTTAGATATTACTGCACTGTTGGAGCTAGGAACACAAGCATTTAGTTAGATACTACTGTTGGAGCTGGGAACACAAGCATTTAGTTAGATATTACTGCACTGTTGGAGCTGGGAACACAAGCATTTAGTTAGATATTACTGTTGGAGCTGGGAACACAAGCATTTAGTTAGATACTACTGTTGGAGCTGGGAACACAAGCATTTAGTTAGATATTACTGCACTGTTGGAGCTGGGAACACAAGCATTTAGTTAGATATTACTGCACTGTTGGAGCTAGGAACACAAGCATTTAGTTAGATATTACTACACTGTTGGAGCTGGGAACACAAGCATTTAGTTAGATATTACTGTTGGAGCTGGGAACACAAGCATTTAGTTAGATACTACTGTTGGAGCTAGAAACACAAGCATTTAGTTAGATATTACTGTTGGAGCTGGGAACACAAGCATTTAGTTAGATACTACTGCACTGTTGGAGCTGGGAGCACAAGCATTTAGTTAGATATTACTGCACTGTTGTAGCTGGGAACACAAGCATTTAGTTAGATATTACTGCACTGTTGGAGCTAGAAACACAAGCATTTAGTTAGATACTACTGCACTGTTGGAGCTGGGAACACAAGCATTTAGTTAGATACTACTGCACTGTTGGAGCTGGGAACACAAGCATTTAGTTAGATATTACTGTTGGAGCTGGGAACACAAGCATTTAGTTAGATATTACTGCACTGTTGGAGCTGGGAACACAAGCATTTAGTTAGATACTACTGCACTGTTGGAGCTGGGAACACAAGCATTTAGTTAGATATTACTGTTGGAGCTGGGAACACAAGCATTTAGTTAGATATTACTGCACTGTTGGAGCTGGGAACACAAGCATTTAGTTAGATATTACTGTTGGAGCTGGGAACAAAAGCATTTAGTTAGATATTACTGTTGGAGCTGGGAACACAAGCATTTAGTTAGATATTACTACACTGTTGGAGCTGGGAACACAAGCATTAGTTAGATATTACTGTTGGAGCTGGGAACACAAGCATTTAGTTAGATACTACTGCACTGTTGGAGCTGGGAACACAAGCATTTAGTTAGATATTACTGTTGGAGCTGGGAACACAAGCATTTAGTTAGATATTACTGTTGGAGCTGGGAACACAAGCATTTAGTTAGATATTACTCCACTGTTGGAGCTAGGAACACAAGCATTTAGTTAGATATTACTCCACTGTTGGAGCTAGGAACACAAGCATTTAGTTAGATATTACTGCACTGTTGGAGCTGGGAACACAAGCATTTAGTTAGATATTACTGCACTGTTGGAGCTAGGAACACAAGCATTTAGTTAGATATTACTGCACTGTTGGAGCTGGGAACACAAGCATTTAGTTAGATATTACTGCACTGTTGGAGCTAGGAACACAAGCATTTAGTTAGATATTACTGCACTGTTGGAGCTGGGAACACAAGCATTTAGTTAGATATTACTGTTGGAGCTGGGAACACAAGCATTTAGTTAGATACTACTGCACTGTTGGAGCTGGGAACACAAGCATTTAGTTAGATACTACTGTTGGAGCTAGAAACACAAGCATTTAGTTAGATATTACTGTTGGAGCTGGGAACACAAGCATTTAGTTAGATACTACTGTTGGAGCTGGGAACACAAGCATTTAGTTAGATATTACTGCACTGTTGGAGCTGGGAACACAAGCATTTAGTTAGATATTACTGCACTGTTGGAGCTGGGAACACAAGCATTTAGTTAGATACTACTGTTGGAGCTAGAAACACAAGCATTTAGTTAGATATTACTGTTGGAGCTGGGAACACAAGCATTTAGTTAGATATTACTGTTGGAGCTGGGAACACAAGCATTTGGTTAGATATTACTGCACTGTTGGAGCTGGGAACACAAGCATTTAGTTAGATATTACTGTTGGAGCTGGGAACACAAGCATTTAGTTAGATATTACTGCACTGTTGGAGCTGGGAAAACAAGCATTTAGTTAGATATTACTGTTGGAGCTGGGAACACAAGCATTTAGTTAGATATTACTGCACTGTTGGAGCTGGGAACACAAGCATTTAGTTAGATATTACTGTTGGAGCTAGAAACACAGGCATTTAGTTAGATATTACTGTTGGAGCTGGGAACACAAGCATTTAGTTAGATATTACTGTTGGAGCTAGAAACACAAGCATTTAGTTAGATATTACTCCACTGTTGGAGCTGGGAACACAAGCATTTAGTTAGATACTACTGCACTGTTGGAGCTGGGAACACAAGCATTTAGTTAGATATTACTGCACTGTTGGAGCTGGGAACACAAGCATTTAGTTAGATACTACTGCACTGTTGGAGCTAGAAACACAAGCATTTAGTTAGATACTACTGTTGGAGCTAGAAACACAAGCATTTAGTTAGATATTACTGTTGGAGCTGGGAACACAAGCATTTAGTTAGATACTACTGTTGGAGCTGGGAACACAAGCATTTAGTTAGATACTACTGCACTATTGGAGCTGGGAACACAAGCATTTAGTTAGATATTACTGCACTGTTGGAGCTAGGAACACAAGCATTTAGTTAGATACTACTGCACTATTGGAGCTGGGAACACAAGCATTTAGTTAGATATTACTGCACTGTTGGAGCTGGGAACACAAGCATTTAGTTAGATACTACTGTACTGTTGGAGCTAGAAACACAAGCATTTAGTTAGATATTACTGTTGGAGCTGGGAACACAAGCATTTAGTTAGATATTACTGCACTGTTGGAGCTGGGAACACAAGCATTTAGTTAGATATTACTATTGGAGTTGTTAACACAAGCATTTAGTTAGATATTACTGTTGGAGCTGGGAACACAAGCATTTAGTTAGATATTACTGTTGGAGCTGGGAACACAAGCATTTAGTTAGATATTACTGCACTGTTGGAGCTGGGAACACAAGCATTTAGTTAGATATTAATGCACTGTTGGAGCTGGGAACACAAGCATTTAGTTAGATATTACTGAACTGTTGGAGCTGGGAACACAAGCATTTAGTTAGATATTACTGCACTGTTGGAGCAAGGAACACAAGCATTTAGTTAGATACTACTGTTGGAGCTGGGAACACAAGCATTTAGTTAGATATTACTGCACTGTTGGAGCTGGGAACACAAGCATTTAGTTAGATATTACTGTTGGAGCTGGGAACACAAGCATTTAGTTAGATATTACTAATACTTTTAGATGGGTGTATTGTTGTGTATTGTTAGATACTACTGCACTGTTGGATGTAGAAACACAAGCATTTCGCTACACCCACAATAACATCTGCTAAATATGTGTATGTGACCAATAGAATTAGATTTAATTTGTCAGTCACCTTCATTTCTTTCATTTCTCTCGACGTGTGCACCTACTTTGTAAAATTCATAGGCTAGGTTGTAGCAACCTTTTGATGGGTACAGGGAAAATTCTAGTATTATGTAGAAGCCTAAACCTATCACTGTTACATTGAACTGGGTGAAAGACATTAACCTAAACCCATCACTGTTACATTGAACTGGGTGAATATGAAGGACATTAACCTAAACCCATCACTGTTACATTGAACTGGGTGAATATGAAGGACATTAACCTAAACCCATCACTGTTACATTGAACTGGGTGAAGGACAGTATCCTAAACCCATCACTGTTACATTGAACTGGGTGAATATGAAGGACAGTAACCTAAACCCATCACTGTTACATTGAACTGGGTGAATATGAAGGACAGTAACCTAAACCCATCACTGTTACATTGAACTGGGTGAATATGAAGGACAGTATCCTAAACCCATCACTGTTACATTGAACTGGGTGAAGGACAGTATCCTAAACCCATCACTGTTACATTGAACTGGGTGAATATGAAGGACAGTAACCTAAACCCATCACTGTTACATTGAACTGGGTGAATATGAATGACAGTAACCTAAACCCATCACTGTTACATTGAACTGGGTGAATATGAATGACAGTAACCTAAACCCATCACTGTTACATTGAACTGGGTGAATATGAATGACAGTCATCCAATATGATGTAATAGAAATAAGGCCATAAAAAACGATCATCCTTCCTCATGTTAAACGGCACCATTCTCCATTACTCTGGACCAGAAGGTTGTGTGTTCGATCCCAGACGTAACCCTAAAACCTCCACTAATGTCCATTACTCTGGATCAGAAGGTTTGATCCCAGTCGTAACCCTAAAACCTCCACCGATGTCCATTACTCTGGATCAGAAGGTTTGATGCCAGTCGTAACCCTAAAACCTCCACCGATGTCCATTACTCTGGACAAGAAGGTTGTGTGTTCGATACCAGTTGTAACCCTAAAACCTCCACTGATGTCCATTACTCTGGACCAGAAGGTTGTGTGTTCGATCCCAGTTGTAACCCTAAAACCTCCACCGATGTCCATTACTCTGGATGAGAAGGTTTGATCCCAGTCGTAACCCTAAAACCTCCACCGACCTCCATTACTCTGGATCAGAAGGTTGTGTGTTCGATACCAGTTGTAACCCTAAAACCTCCACTGATGTCCATTACTCTGGACCAGAAGGTTTGATCCCAGTCGTAACCCTAAAACCTCCACCGACCTCCATTACTCTGGATGAGAAGGTTTGATCCCAGTCGTAACCCTAAAACCTCCACCGACCTCCATTACTCTGGATGAGAAGGTTTGATCCCAGTCGTAACCCTAAAACCTCCACCGACCTCCATTACTCTGGATGAGAAGGTTTGATCCCAGTCGTAACCCTAAAACCTCCACCGACCTCCATTACTCTGGATGAGAAGGTTTGATCCCAGTCGTAACCCTAAAACCTCCACCGACCTCCATTACTCTGGATGAGAAGGTTTGATCCCAGTCGTAACCCTAAAACCTCCACCGACCTCCATTACTCTGGATGAGAAGGTTTGATCCCAAGTCATAACCCTTTTTATATAACCTTTATTTTATTTAACCTTTATTTTATTTAACCTTTATTTAACTAGACAAGTCAGTTAAGAAAAAAATCTTATTTACAATTTCGGCCAACCAGAAGGCCAAAGGCCTCCTGCGGGGATGGGGGCTGGGATGACAACACAACACCACATGAAGAGAGACCTAAGACAACAACACAGCATGGCAGCAACACATGAAAACACAGCATGGTAGCAACACAACATGACAACACAGCATGGTAGCAACACAACACCACATGAAGAGAGACCTAAGACAACAACATAGCATGGCAGCAACACATGAAAACACAGCATGGTAGCAACACAACATGACAACACAGCATGGCAGCAACACAACACCACATGAAGAGAGACCTAAGACAACAACACAGCATGGCAGCAACACATGACAACACAGCATGGTAGCAACACAACACTACATGAAGAGAGACCTAAGACAACAACATAGCATGGCAGCAACACATGAAAACACAGCATGGTAGCAACACAACATGACAACACAGCATGGCAGCAACACATGACAACATAGCATGGTAGCAACACAACATGACAACAACATGGTAGCAACACAACATGGCAGCAGCACAACCTGGTAGCAGCACAAAACATGGTACAAATATTATTGGGCACAGACAACAGCACAAGAAGGTAGAGACAACAATACATCACAGCAGCCACAACTGTCAGTAAGAGTGTCCATGATTGAGTTTGAATGAAAAGATGGAGATAAAACTGTCCAGTTTGAGTGTTTGTTGCAGCTCGTTCCAGTCACTGGCTGCTGTGAACTGAAAAGACGAGCGACCAGGGATGTGTGTGCTTTGGGGACCTTTAACAGAATGTGACTGTCAGAACGGGTGTTGTATGTGGAGGATGAGGGCTGCAGTAGATATGTCAGATAGGGGAGAGTGAGGCCTAAGAGGCTTTTAAAAATAAGCATCAACCAGTGGGTCTTGCAACGGGTATACAGAGATGACCAGTTTACAGAGGAGTATGTTACAGAAGTGGCAGGTAGCCTAGTGGTTAGAGCGTTGGACTAGTAACTGAAAGGTTGCAAGATTGAATCCCTGAGCTGACAAGGTGAAAATCTGTCGTTCTTCCCTTGAACAAGGCAGTTAACCCACTGTTCCTAGGCCGTCACTGAAAATAAGAATATGTTCTTAACTGACTTGCCTCGTTAAATAAAGGTATAAAAAAGTATAGAGTGCAGTGATGTGTTCTACAAGGAGCATTGGTGGCAAATCTGATGGCTGAATGGTAAAGAACATCCAGCCGCTTGATAGAACCCCTTTCTGCCGATCTATAAATTATGTCTCTGTAATCTAGCATGGGTAGGATGGTCATTGGAATCAGGGTTAGTTTGGCAGCTGTGGTGAAAGAGGAGTGTTTATGATATAGGAAACCAAGTCTACTGTAGATTTAACTTTAGCCTGCAGCTTTGATATGTGCTGAGAGAAGGTCAGTGTACCGTCTAGCCATACTCCCAAGTACTTGTATGAGGTGACTACCTCAACCTCTAAACCCTCAGAGGTAGTAATCACACTGGTGGGGAGAGGGACTGTAGTGACAGGTAGCCTAGAGGTTAAACCACATGACCTTTGTTTTGGAAGTGTTCACAACAAGGTTAAAGGCAGAGGGGGCTTGTTGGACACTAAGAAAGCTTTGTTGTAGAGCATTTAACACAAGATTCGGGGAGGGGTCGGCTGAGTATACGACTGTATCATCTGCATATAAATGGATGAGAGGGCTTCCTACTGCCTGAGCAATGTTGTTGATGTAAATTGAAAAGAGCGTGGGGCCTAGGATCTAGCCTTGGGGAACTCCCTTGGTGACAGGCAGTTGCTGAGACAGCAGATTTTCAAGGGCAATGGTGACATCATAGAGGACCTATAAGGTTGCAGTGACACATCCATAACCTGAGCGCAAACCAGATTGCAGACCAGAGAGAATACTATAGACATCAAGAAAGCCAGTCAGTTGATTATTGACACGTTTTTCCAACACTTTAAATATACAGGACAAAATAGAAATTGGCCTTAAACAGTTAGGATCAGCTTGATCTCCCCTTTTAAATAAAGGACGAACCGTGGCTGCCTTCCAAGCAATGGGAACCTCCCCAGAGAGGAGAGACAGGTTAAAAAGGACAGAGATAGGCTTGGTGATGATAGGGGCAGCAACCTTAAAGAAGAAAGGGTCTAAACCATCTGAACCAGATTATTTTTTGGGGTCAAGTTTAACCTCTTATGGCTAGGGGGCAGTATTTTCACGGCTGGATAAAAAACGTACCCGATTTAATCTGATTATTAGTCCTGCCCAGAAACTAGAATATGCATATAATTATTAGCTTTGGAGAGAAAACACTCCAAAGTTTCTAAAACTGTTTGAATGGTGTCTGTGAGTATAACAGAACTCCTATGGCAGGCAAAAACCTGAGAAGGTTCTGTTCAGGAAGTACCCTGTCTGACCATTTATTTGCTTTCTTTGACATCTCTTCCAAAAACTAAGGATCTCTGCTGTTACGTGACACTTCCCACGTCTCCAATGGGCTCTCAGAGCCCGGGAAAAACAGGAATGACGTAATTCAAAGCCCTGGCTGAAACAATAGAGAGCAAAAGCTAAGTGGTCTCTCAGTGGAGAAATGCTTACGCTCGCGACATGCCCCGCACCCGTCTTTCGGTTTTTCCCTCAGTTTACAGACATGCAGATTCCCGGTCGGAATATTATCGCTTTTCTACGAGATAAATTGCATAAAAATTGGTTTTAAACAGCGGTTGACATGCTTCGAAGTACGGTAATGGAATATTTAGAATTTTTTTGTCACGTTCTGCACCCTGCGAGTGACCGTGATTTACCATTGGGATAGTGTCTAGAACGCACGAACAAAACGTCATTGATGGAACATAACGATGGATTATTTGGGACCAAACCTACATTTGTTATTGAAGTAGAAGTCCTGGGAGTGCATTCTGACGAAGAACAGGAAAGGTAAGACCATTTTTCTTATAGGAAATGTGATTTTGGTGAAGGCTAAACTGGTTGGGTGTCTAAATAGCTAGCCCTGTGATGCCGGGCTATGTACTTAGAATATTGCAAAATGTGCTTCATCCGAAAAGCTATTTTAAAATCGGACATATCGAGTGCATAGAGGAGTTCTGTATCTATAATTCTTAAAATAATTGTTATGCTTTTTGTGAACGTTTATCGTGAGTAATTTAGTAAATTCACCGGAAGTGTTCGGTGGGAATGCTAGTTCTGAACGTCACATGCTAATGTAAAAAGCTGGTTTTTGATATAAATATGAACTTGATTGAACAGACATGCATGTATTGTATAACATAATGTCCTAGGTGTGTCATCTGATGAAGATAATCAAAGGTTAGTGCTGCATTTAGCTGTGGTTTGGTTTTTGTGACATTATATGCTAGCTTGAAAAATGGGTGTCTGATTATTTCTGGCTGGGTACTCTGCTGACATAATCTAATGTTTTGCTTTCGCTGTAAAGCCTTTTTGAAATCGGACAGTGTGGTTAGATTAACGAGAGTCTTGTCTTTAAATAGCTGTAAAATAGTCATATGTTTGAAAAGTGGACGTTTTCGGATTTTAGAGGAGTTTGTATTTCGCGCCCCGCCCATCATTGGATATTGGAGCAGACGTTCCGCTAGCGGAACATCTAGATGTAAGAGGTTTTAAGGAGCTCCTTTAGCACCTCGGAATCAGTGACCGCCTGCAGGGAGAAACTTTGTAGCGGGGCAGTGGAAAAGAGGGAGGAGCATAGGGGATAGTCGCATTAGAAGGGGTGGGAGATGAGGAAATGTTGGACGGGAAAGGAGGCATGGCTGAGTCACATAGGAATCCTGACTTAATGAAGTGGTGATTAAAGAGCTCAGCCATGTGCTTCTTGTCAGTAACAACCACATCATCAACTTTAAGGGACTTGGGCAGCTGTGAGGAGGGTTTATTCTCCAGGTCTTTAACCGTTTTCCAGAACTTCTTGGGGTTAGACCCACAGAGAGAGAACTGCTCCTTAAAGTAACTAACTTTGGCCTTCTGGATAGCCTGAGCGCATTTATTTCTAGTTTGCCTGAACGAGAGCCAGTCAGCCTGAGTATGCGTGTGCCGAGCGATTTGCCAAATGGGATTCTTGAGGTGGAGTAACTCTGCCAGATCATGGTCGAACCAGGTGCCGAACCTGTTTTTAATTCTCATTTTCTTTACCGTCACGTATTTGTTAACGATACCACAAAAAAATATTAAAAAATAAGGTCCAATCGTCTTCAACAGTCAAGCTGATTCTATACCAATTTACAGAGGCCAGGTCATGAAGGAAGGCTTGCTCATTAAAGATTTATAGCAAGCGTCTATGACCAGTCAGGACTCTACTCTGTTTTATTTTGCTCTGTACTCTACTCTGCTCTACTCTAAACTACTCTGCTCTACTCTGTTTTATTTTGCTCTCTACTCTACTTTGCGCTCTACTCTAATCTAATCTACTCGGCTCTACTCTACTCTGCTCGGCTCTACGCTACTCTAAACTACTTGGTTCTACTCTACTCTGCTCTACTCTTCTCTACTCAGCTCTGTGCTCTACTCTGTTTTACTCTACACTCTACTCTTCTCTGGGATCTACCCTGCTGTATTGTAGTCTGCTCTGCTCTATTCTACTCTCTGCTCTACTCTGTTTTACTCTGATCTGCACTATACTCTGCACTACTCTGCTCTACTCTGATCTGCTCTGTACTACACTCTGCACTACTCTACGCTGTACTCTGCTCTACACTGTTCTACTCTGCTCTACTCTGCTCTACTCTGCTCTACTCTGTTCTACTCTTCTCTGTTTTATTTTGCTCTGTGCTCTACTCTGCTCCGATCTACTCTACTCTACCCTGCTGTACTGTGCTCTGCTCCGATCTACTCTACTCTACCCTGCTGTACTGTACTCTGCTCTAAACTACTCAGCTCTGTGCTCTACTCTGCTGTACTGTACTCTGCTCCGATCTACTCTACTCTACCCTGCTGTACTGTACTCTGCTCTAAACTACTCAGCTCTGTGCTCTACTCTGCTGTACTGTACTCTGCTCTGATCTACTCTACTCTACCCTGCTGTACTGTACTCTGCTCTAAACTACTCAGCTCTGTGCTCTACTCTGCTGTACTGTACTCTGCTCCGATCTACTCTACTCTACCCTGCTGTACTGTACTCTGCTCTAAACTACTCAGCTCTGTGCTCTACTCTGCTGTACTGTACTCTGCTCCGATCTACTCTACTCTACCCTGCTGTACTGTACTCTGCTCTAAACTACTCAGCTCTGTGCTCTACTCTGCT